>NW_023270415.1:76847613-76861950 GCF_011800145.1 Mirounga leonina | reverse complement strand
TTAGTCTTTCAAAGTTAATTTTTTTTAACTGTCTTTTTTCTTTTTTTTTTTTTGAATTTTTCTTTTTCCCTTTTTCAACCAACATCTGATCAATCCCGTTTTTTTAAAAACATTTTTATTTTTCATTTTTAGAGTCATATTCTATCCCTTCATAGTAGTTACCCTCATTTTGGCATATATATATAAGTTGTCCTCTCTTTAAAATTTTGAGATAGTTGCTTCTAACAGATTAAAATATACCCTAAATCTCTAGTCTATGGTTTTTTCTACTCCCCTGCCTGATCACATTCTCTCCCTTTTTTTTCTTTTTCTTTTTTTAAATCCTCTTTTCTTTTTTCAAACAACTTCTTATCAATTCCTTTTATATAATTTTTTATAATTTCCATCTTTACATTCATATTCCACCCCTTCATCATATCAACCTTTATTTTTGTACATATATAAGTTTTTCTTTCTTTAAAATTTCGGGAGGCACTTTCTTCTAAAAGACCAAAATACACCCCAAATCTAGTGTGTGGCACTGATCTATATACCAGCCTGATCATATTTGATCACATTCTGGTTTTTTTTGTTGTTGTTGTTTTGTTTTGTTTGTTTTTGTTTGTTTTTATCTTTATCTTTTTCTTTTTTCTCTCTTTCCGTTTCTTTTTCCACTGCTTCAGGTCTTTTCTGATTTGTTTAGAGTATATTTTCTGGGGACATTGTTACTCTGCTAGCATTTTGTTCTCTCATTAATCTATTCTCCTCTGCACAAAATGACAAGACGGAAAAAATCACCTCAACAAAAAGAACAAGAGGTAGGACCGACTGCCAGGGACCTACTCAATACGGACATTAGTACAATGTCAGATCTAGAGTTCAGAATCATCACTTTAAAGATACTAGCTGGGCTTGAAAAAAATATGGAAGTTATTAGAGAAACCCTTTCTGGAGAAGTAAAAGAACTAAAATCTAACCAAGTAGAAATCAAAAAGGCTATTAATGAGGTGCAATAAAAAATGGGGGCACTAACTGCTAGGATAAATGAGGCAGAAGAGAGAATCAGTAATATAGAAGACAAAATGATGGAAAATAAAGAAGCTGAGAAAAAGAGAGATAAACAACTACTGGATCACAAGGGCAGAATTTGAGAGATAAGCGATACCATAAGATGAAACAACATTAGAATAATTGGGATCCCAGAAGAAGAAGAAAGAGAGAGAGGGGCAGAAGATATAATGGATCAAATTATAGCAGAGAACTTCCCTAATTTGGGGAAGGCCACAGGCATCAAAATCCAAGAAGCACAGACAACCCCACTCCAAATCAATAAAAATAGGTCAACACCCCGACATCTAACAGTAAAACTTACGAGTCTCATAGAAAAAGAGAAAATCCTGAAAGCAGCTTGGGAGAAGAGATATGTAACCTACAATGGTAGAAACATTAGATTGGCAACAGACCTATCCACAGAGACCTGGCAGGCCAGAAAGGACTGGCAGGATATATTCAGAGCACTAAATGAGAAAAATATGCAGCCAAGAATCCTATATCCAGCTAGGCTGTCATTGAAAATTGAAGGAGAGATAAAAAGGTTCCAGGACAAACAAAAACTAAAGGAATTTGCAAACACGAAACCGGCCCTACAAGAAATCTTGAAAGGGGTCCTCTAAGCAAAGAGAGACCCTAAAAGCAACATAGACGAGAAAGGAACACAGACAATATACAGTAACAGTCACCTTACAGGCAATACAATGGCACTAAATTCCTATCTTTCAATAGTTACCCTGAATGTAAATGGGCTAAATGCCCCAATCAAAAGACACAGGCTAACAGACTGGATTAAAAAACATGACCCATCGATATGCTGCCTGCAAGAGACTCATTTTAGAACTAAAGACACCCCCAGATTGAAAGTGAGGGGGTGGAAAACCATTTACCATGCTAATGGACACCAAAAGAAAGCTGGGGTGGCAATCCTTATATCAGACAAATTAGATTTTAAACCAAAGACTGTAATAAGAGATGAGGAAGGACATTATATCCTATTTAAAGGGTCTATCCAAGAAGATCTAACAGTTGTAAATATCTATGCCCCTAACATGGGAACAGCCAATTATATTAGGCAATTAATAACAAAAGCAAAGAAACACATCGACAACAATACAATAATAGTAGGGGACTTTAAAACCCCCCTCACTGAAATGGACAGATCATCTAAGCAAAAGATCAACAAGGAAATAAAGACTTTAAATGACACACTGGACCAAATGGACTTCACAGACATATTCAGAACATTCCATCCCAAAGCAACAGAATACACATTCTTCTCTAGTCCCCATGGAACATTCTCCAGAATAGATCACATCCTAGGTCATAAATCAGGTCTCAACCGGTACCAAAAGATTGGGATCATTCCCTGCCTATTTTCAGACCACAATGCTTTGAAACTAGAACTTACTCACAAGAGGAAAGTTGGAAAGCACTCAAGTACATGGAGGCTAAGGAGCATCCTACTAAAGAATGAATGGGTCAACCAGGAAATTAAAGATGAATTAAAAAAAATAAATGGAAACCAATTAAAATGAAAACACAACTCTTCAAAATCTTCGGGATGCAGCAAAGGCAGTCCTAAGAGGAAAGTATATAGCAATACAAACCTTTCTCAAGAAACAACAAAGGTCTCAAGTACACAACATAACCCTCCACCTAAAGGAGCTGGAGAAAGAACAGCAAATAAAGCCTAAACCCAGCAGGAGAAGAGAAATAATAAAGATCAGAGCAGAAATCAATGAAATAGAAACTAAAAGAACAGTAGAACAGATCAACGAAACTAGGAGCTGGTTCTTTGAAAGAATTAATAGGATTGATAAACCCCTGGCCAGACTTATCAAAAAGAAAAGAGAAATGACCCAGATCAACAAAATCATGAATGAAAGAGGAGAGATCACAACCAACACCAAAGAAATACAAACAATTATAAGAACATATTATGAACAACTCTATGCCAGCAAATTAGATAACCTGGAAGAAATGGATGCATTCCTAGAGATGTAGCAACTACTAAAACTGAACCAGGAAGAAATAGAAAACCTGAACAGACCTATAACTCTAAGGAAATTGAAGCAGTCATCAAAAATCTCCCAAAAAACAAAAGCCCAGGGCCAGATGGCTTCCCAGGGGAATTCTACCAAACATTTCAAGAAGAATTAATACCTATTCTTCTGAAACTGTTCCAAAAAATAGAAATGGAAGGAAAACTTCCAAACTCATTTTATGAGGCCAGCATTACCTTGATCCCCAAACCAGACAAAGAACCCATCAAAAAGGAGAATTACAGACCAATACCCCTGATGAACATGGATGCAAAAATTCTCAATAAAATACTAGCCAATAGGATACAACAGTACATTAAAAGGATTATTCACCACGACCAAGTGGGATTTCTCCCTGGGCTGCAAGGTTGGTTCAACATCCGCAAATCAATCAATGTGATACAATACATTAACAAAAGAAAGAACAAGAATCATATGATCCTCTCAATAGATGCAGAAAAAGCATTTGACAAAGTACAGCAGTCTTTCTTGATCAAAACTCTTCAGAGTATAGGCATAGAGGGTACATACCTCAATATCATAAAAGCCATCTATGAAAAACCCACAGCAAATATCATTCTCAATGGGGAAAAACTGAGTGCTTTCCCCCTAAGGTCAGGAACATGGCAGGGATGTCCACTATCACCACTGCTATTCAATATAGTATTGGAAGTCCTACCCACAGCAATCAGACGACAAAAATAAATAAAAGGCATCCAAATTGGCAAAGAAGAAGTCAAACTCTCACTCTTTGCAGATGATATGATACTTTATGTGGAAAACCCCAAAGACTCCACCCCAAAATGGCTAGAACTCATACAGGAATTCAGTAAAGTGACAGGATATAGAATCAATGCACAGAAATCAGTGGCATTCCTATACACCAACAACAAGACAGAAGAAAGAGAAATTAAGGAGTTGATCCCATTTACAATTGCACCAAAACCATAAGATACCTAGGAATAAATCTAACCAAAGAGACAAAGGATTTGTACTCAGAAAACTATAAAATACTCATGAAAGAAATTGAGGAAGACACAAAGAAATGGAAAAACGTTCGATGCTCATGGATTGGAAGAACAAATATTGTGAAGACGTCAATGCTACCTAGAGCAATCTACACATTCAATGCAATCCCCATCAAAATTCCATCCACTTTTTTCAAAGAAATGGAACAAAAAATCCTAAAATTTGTATGGAACCACAAAAGACCCCGCATAGCCAGAGGAATGTTGAAAAAGAAAAGCAAAGCTGGCAGCATCACAGTTCCGGACTTTCAGCTCTATTACAAAGCTGTCATCATCAAGACAGCATGGTACTGGCACAAAAACTGACACATAGATCAATGGAACAAAATAAAGAGCCCAGAAATGGACCCTCAACTCTATGGTCAACTCATCTTTGATAAAGCAGGAAAGAATGTCCAAGGGAAAAAAGACAGTCTCTTCAACAAATGGTGTTGGGAAAATTGGATAGCCACATGCAGAAGAATGAAACTGGACCATTTCCTTACACCACACACAAAAATAGACTCCAAATGGTTGAAAGACCTCAATGTGAGACAGGAGGCCATCAAAATCCTAAAGGAGAACACAGGCAGCAACCTCTTTGACCTCAGCTGCAGCAACTTCTTCCTAGAAACATCGCCAAAGGCAAGGGAAGCAAGGGCAAAAATGAACTATTGGGACTTCATCAAGATAAAAAGCTTTTGCAAAGCAAAGGAAACAGTCAACAAAACCAAAAGACAACCGACAGAATGGGAGAAGATATTTGCAAATGACATATCAGATAAAGGGCTAGTATCCAAAATCTATAAAGAACTCATCAAACTCAACACCCAAAGAACAAAGAATCCAATCAAGAAATGGGCAGAAGACATGAACAGACATTTTTCCAAAGAAGACATCCAAATGTCCAAGAGACACATGAAAAAGTGCTCAACATCGCTTGGCATCAGGGAAATCCAAATCAAAACCTCAATGAGATACCACCTCACACCAGTCAGAATGACTAAAATTAACAAGTCAGGAAACGACAGATGTTGGCGGGGATGCGGAGAAAGGGGAACCCTCCTAGACTGTTGGTGGGAATGCAAGCTGGTGCAGCCACTCTGGAAAACAGTATGGAGGTTCCTCAAAAAGTTGAAAATAGAGCTACCATATGATCCAGTAATTGCACTACTGGGTATTTACCCCAAAGATACAAAAGTAGGGATCCAAAAGGGTACGTGCACCCCGATGTTTATAGCAGCAATGTCCACAATAGCCAAACTTTGGAAAGAGCCAAGATGTCCATCAACAGATGAATGGATAAAGAAGAAGTGGTTTATATATACAATGGAATATTATGCAGCCATTAAAAGGAATGAGATCTTGCCATTTGGAACAACGTGGATGGAACTGGAGGGTATTATGTTGAGCGAAATAAGTCAGAGAAAGACATGTATCATATGATCTCACTGATATGAGAAATTCTTAATCGCAGGAAACAAACTGAGGGTTGCTGGAGTGGGGGGGGGAGGGATGGGGTGACTGGATAATAGACACTGGGGAGGGTGTGTGCTCTGGTAAGTACTGTGAATTGTGCAAGACTGTTGAATCTCAGATCTGTACCTCTGAAACAAATAATGCAATATATGTTAAGAAAAAAAAAGAAGAAGAAGAAGAAGAAGGTAGCAGGAGGGGAAGAATGAAGCGGGGGAAATTGGAGGGGTAGATGAACCATGAGAGACGATGGACTCTGAAAAACAAACAGGGTTCTAGAGGGGAGGGGGTGGGAGGATGGGTTAGCCTGGTGGTGGGTATTGAGGAGGGCACGTTCTGCATGGAGCACTGGGTGTTATGCACAATCAATGAATCATGGAACACTTCATCTAAAACTAATGATGTAATGTATGGGGATTACCATAAGAATAAAAAAAAAAGAAAAATTCTCTAGTTGTATTACAGATCATGCTTAGGAAGAAAGTAAGGTGAAAGCTGGAGGCAAGAATTACCAAGAGCCTACTATTGGGATTGTCCAGACAAGATTTAACCATTAAGAGTCTGAATCAATCAAAGTTGATACAGTGAATTCCTCATCCATTCTCTCTCAGGGCAACAGCCCTTAAAACCCAGGCACCACATTTTGAGGAAGTCCAAACCACATGGAGAGGCCATGTGTAGATGTTCTTACCAACCGTCCCTTCTCAATCAAGTCTCAACTAATAACATTATCTGATGGACATGTGACTGAGTGAGGCTTCATATGACACCAGCCTCTCGGCCACCCTGGATGATGCTGAGACAAGCAGAGAGGAACTATCCTCACTAAACCCTACCCCATTTGCAGACCTCTGAGTAAAATGCGCACTCATTGTTTTAAGCCACAATGTTTTGAGGAAATGTATTAGCAGTTATAGAAACAGTCTACAATATTATGAGATTGCAAAGTTAAGTAATACTAATTCTTTCTTCCTAATAAGATATTCTCATAAGTTAGACACATAAGCACTCAATATTAGTAAGATTAGATTAGTGTAAAAGAAAACATGTTCAAGGTCAAATGGAGATGTAACAGAAAGACAGCTTTCTAAGTGATCGACACCTATTTCCGATGCTCATTGTTTACCTGCAAACACATCCCAAATCTTGGTATATGCTGTACTTAATGCCTACAGTGGTATGTCCTAAAGACCTTATATTATGTGCTGGTAAACATGACTCTCTGTAATAAGGAACCAGCATTGATGAGATGTCTCAATAAAGAAGAAAGGGAAGGAATTGCCCCTCTATTTATAAATTGTTTGGAAGATACTTTAAGATTTCACTTCTTAGGCCCATGTGTTTGAAATAGACACCTTTGGATATTCTTTGTTGCCAGAAGTTCTATCAATAGCTGGCTTTAAGAATTCATCCTTGCTGGTATTTATGGAGAATCTATATGTCACACTTGGCTATTCTGATGTGTAAGTGAGCAGGTGCCATTGGCATGACAGTTCAAAAGTTCTGTGGAAAGTACAAAATGGATCTCAATATACTGTCAGACTTTCTGGTCCAGATGCCATAGATATATTATGTAACTTTGCCACTGAGATGTTAGCCTTTGGGTTGGTTGCCTTGGCTACTGTTTGGGTGACCCATGTTAAACAACTAACATTTGTGCAGCAGTGGCAAATTAGAGCTCCATTTCCATGAGTAAGTGGATTTCTTGCCATAGTAATTGACATTTAGTTTCAAAAGTAACGAACTCAATGGTCTAAGTAGTAGGTGGTAGGATTATTATCTTTGCTATGAATGAGCCCATAAAAGGGATACTACTTAGTCTGAGGTGGGGGATAGGTGGGTATTAAGATCTTAACCTACTTTCAATAGCCTGAGAGACTTAAAACAGGATAGTAGCACCCTTGAGAAGAGAAAACTCAGAGTGATGGGTACTAAGGAGGACACGTGTTGTGATGAGCACAGGGTGTTATATGCAACTAATGAATCATTGAACACCACATCAAAAACTAATGATGTACTATACAGTGGCTAACTGAACATAATAAAAAAAAATAAATTAAAAAAATTTTTAAAAAGAGAAGAGAAAACTCAAGGGTCTCAAACTGGACAGACTCATTCTGATCATAAATAATCCAGGATTACAAGGAGTTTTGAGTGGTCCAATGCATAGACTTTGTTCAGATGAACCTGGATTCAAGTTCATCCTTAGTCATGTACTTGCTACCAAGTTATTTAATCCCTAAACGCCTCATTCAATACATTTAAAGTGTTTAGCACAGTGCCAGGCATGTAATAAGCACCCAGTAAATGAGAGCTGCTATGATTCCAATGCCAATGGCCATGATGACATTATGAGAATGTGGTTAATATAGTTATCATTATTATCTGGGATGCAGGTCACTAGATCTGACATCACATTCAGATGCAATGTCAGATGAAGGAGCTCTATGGGAGATGGATTTAGGAGTAATGATCCTGTAGTATGGAGTTAGAATCATGGAAATAGGAGACCCAGAGATTAAAACAAAGAGAGACACAGAGAAAACCCTAAGGGTACAATATATGAGGGTAGAGTAGAAGGGGAAGAGCCAGAAGAGTTCAGTGTGTAGGATGAGAAAAATGAGGGGCAAGAACCATGGAAAATGAAAAGGAGAGTGTTTCACATAGAATCTTAAAAAGAGGCAAATGAGTAATACCTTATTTGTTATCAGTCCATTCCACTGTATCCCATTCCATATTTGCAGTGTGTCTGGGGACCTCTATATTGTAAATGGAATATTTAGCCTGGCTAATACAACCATAAAGCAAGCAATTAATCATTAATATATTGGAAAGGAGCAGCTTCCCAATAGGTAGATATTTCCTTAGATGAGTGGTAGAACAGTTAATCTTTGTTGTAAGTCAGCAGTGTGTTAGAATTATTTATCTTGGGGTGGATTCTTATGACTCCCACTGTTTTCCTCCTTATATCTAGTAACTGTCACCCTGCATGACTATGTGGGTCTGTTCTGGCCTGAGGAAGGGTCCGATTCAAAGGGAAGTAGGGGTCCATTTCCAAAGAGAGGCAGTTCCTAACAAAGCCCCGTAGGGGGTTTCTACCTCTGCATCTTCTGTGAGAAAACTGCAAGATACCACCTTCATTCATCTTTTGTTCAGAAGGCAATCTTCTGCATGCTATTAGAGATATTCTAATCAGCATGCCTAATTACAAAGCCCTATGAATCCCTTTGAAAGGAAAAAAAAAAGAAACAAAGTCTTTCCTACAGTATAGGCAAAAAGAAAGGCAAATTGACGATCAATTCCTGTGCTAGGGTGAGATAAAACTACCAGTTGGATTGAGATTAAGTGATTCCAGATTTCAGTTCCCTGAGCGTGAAGATGGATATTCAAAACTGGATACATTCTGATTTCTCACTGCATTCTTTTCTCCCAAAGACAGGGAGTTGGAAGGGAAAATAAATTCAGTATGGTTGGAGTTTTATTAAAATATGGACCTTATTAAAAGCTGGCTTCTAGCCTACTGTCTACCTTTAGTCAGTAAGATGGTCATTTACAGGTCACTTGCCTTGTCTCTAGGTTTGAGTTTGTCTCCTTAGAGGAGAGGATGTACAATTCTAGAAGCTATACTAGTCCAGAAGCTGCTGCTGTTATTGGGTTCTCTGTATTATTCTTCTATAAATTGAGGATTTGTGATACTTTCAAAAAAGCTTGAATGAATTCAGTGTGTGGGAGGGAGCTTGGGGTAGTGGTCCAATGGTGGGCTTCAAAGAACTTTGATTTTACCTATGCAAGGTTGAATGTATAGGGAGGCTGGTATCTGGGCTGGAATCCTGGCTCTGTCTCGTGCTGCCTATGTGAGGCCTGTGCCTCAGTTTCCTTATCTGTAAAATGGAAGTGATAATCTTGGTGTCTTTTTCCTAATGTCATGAGGTTTAAAGGAACTGATATTTTTTAAACAACATCAGAACTGTGTCTAGCAGATGAGTGTATGTAAGTGTTAGATAAAACTAAGCCTTAAGCTCCACAAGCTCATTATTACAATAAGACCTTAAGTTGGGGCACTATTGCCAAATAGTTTATGCACAAAGCACACAGGTATTTATCTTTACCTCTCACTGCTTTGAGTCTCCACAGGCCCTGTTAGTTGCCATCTTTAACCTTATGCTAACACAAATGTAAAACATTCACAGTTTAGCACAATGGAATTTCTCTTGAATTTACTTATTTAACTCCTTTTATTTCTCAGAAAATGTCACATGTGTTTCCTCTCTTCTCTGTCATGGAGCCAACAGTGATCAATTATCATCCAACACACGTTGCTTCCTTTTTCTCTCCATATTATCTACTTGTGTCTCAACTATTCTTTCCCCATCTCCCTTAAAGAACCTGATGCCACTACAAAAGCTGATGCATCTGGTTTTTACATATATTCTGCACCTTTCCCCAAACACCTCTTCAAAAATGTCTCTTCCCTTCTCAGAAGGCCTATATTTGTGCCCATCTCACTGAGGTTTCATGAGTAAAAGAATGTTTACTATTGGCTTTCTATTCCTCCCTTGATACGCTCACAAGGACAAATGACAGAGATTATTTGGATTCATTCAGCATTCATTCAATAAACAAATATTTACTGAGCTCTCTGCGTTGGAAGAAATAACTGAATATACATATATATTATTTTCTCCCATTTTCATATAAATTATAGAAAATTAAGCACACAGTGTCTATACATTATTTTCTCCCATTATTTTATGTCTTAATGATTTTTCCGTATCAGTCCTTATAAAGCTAGTGATGGTTTTAAAATATGTCTGTCAATATATCCTACTCCTACCATCAAAAGGTGAGTCATATGATCTTCCACAAGAATATGGGCAAATCTTAGAAAGAGATAGAAAGTGATGGAGCTGACATTGCATCACTTCTGAGGCTGGGGCTCAGTCTAACAAGATCTTAAAAGGTCACAGCTTTCACAAGCATACCTCAGATTTTGCTCCTCAAAACGCAGCTATCCGGCTGTGAGCAAGCCAAGGAGAGGTCGTTTGTAGGTATTATTGTTGGGGGTCCTCATTAAGGTCCAAGCAGGTTGCTAGCATCCTTCAGAAGATTCCAAGCCCATCCTTCCAGAGACCCGGATGATGTTACACAGAGCAGAAAGGAGTAGTCTCTGAATTGCAGAGGAGAGGTCTAAACAAGCCTGCTGTGGCTTCATGCTGCTATGATATGCAGTTCTTTGCTGCACAATAGACAACTGGAGCATCTGTGAACCATTTTAATGTCATTCCCCTTCCTGGATCTCCACTCCAGATCTCCTCTTTCAGGATCCAACTTCTACTGCCAATAGAGCCCATCTCCAAATTAGCTTAAATATTTCCACCTGCAGGTTCTACTGTCTTTGAGTCAGTGGTAATTTCCCTGTAATAATAGTGATAGGGGTCTTAAAAGTTCACACAGCTTTCATCTGGCACTCTTTAGGATGCTTCCCTTCCCAGTAGAACTTTGGCTCTGAGTAATCCATCCTTGAAAGTCTTTGGCGGGGACTTTCATTCTGCCATTTAATGGCAAGAATACTGTGCTCAGAGTCAAAAGAACCTTCTGTATATCAGGTCTACCTACCATGCTCTTCTGAGTTTATATTTCTAAGCCTCAATTTCTCAATTTGTAGAATGGTATTAAGCTAATCTACACAAATGTTTTTGAAAGCTTATATGGAAGTGATTTTAAGTGAAATAAGTCAAGCAGAGGAAGACAATTATCATATGGTTGCACTCATATGTGGAATATAAGGAATAGAACAGAGGACCACAGGGGAAGGGAGGGAAAACTAAATGGGAAGAAATCAGAGAGGGAGACAAACCATGAGAGATCCTGGACTCCAGGAAACAAACTGAGGGTTACAGAAGGGATGGGGGGTGGCGTATGGGGTAACCGGATGATGGGTATTAAGGAGGGCACGTGTGGTGATGAACACTGAGTGTTATATGCAACTGATGAATCACTGAACAATAAAAAAAATTAAAAAAATTAAAAAATAAAGATGAAAAGTGCTATACAGATTTTAGGTATTAATATTATTGTTAGACACTTATCTTAATGGTAGGTTAGCAGTATCCAGGGGATAACTTAAGGCCATTGATTAAGAGATTTATTAGGTAGAGATTCCAAAGTGTCCACTATGTTTTTACTGTCCCAGTCCAATGTAATAAATGCTACAGGTGCACATCAACTGATGGAAATAAAGTTTAGCCTTTATTAATATGCTTGCACATTTTACTGGTGCCTTTGAAAATAGATTTCTATTTTGATTTGGAAACAGGTGTTTTGGAATACATTTTGAAATGAGTTGGACAATGCTTATTCATGAGGAGTTTTGCATCAGATGACAGCTGAAGTTAATATTGACCATGCTGAATTTCCATACCAGGCCCAAGTATTTGAAAGCTACAGTGATTCAAAAGGTGTCAGTAATTTAGTTATTATCATTAGCACAAGACTCTATGGGACATTTTAATTGCAAATCATAATGACAGAACATTTATAACACTGTTCATTAATACATTATTTAATGCAAACCTATGAAAAATTTAATTGCTGTTAAATGCAGTGTACCAGATAACATTGCAAGAGATTCAATTTGTAATAAAAATAGGGTTGCTTCGTGTTTGATAGTATGGGGTAGTCTAAGGGAATATTAGATATAGAAGGATCTTTAAATATGAAAATTATTTTAGTACCTAGTAGTCTGAGCCACTTTTTAAAGATTTTATATATTTATTTTAGAGAGAGACAGCATGTATATGAGCATGGGGAGGGACAGAAGGAGAGGATTTCAGGCAGACTCCCTGCTGAGTGCAGAGTCCAATATAGGGCTCCATCTCACAACCCTGAGATCATGACCTGAGCCAGAATCAAGAGTTGGGCACTCAACTGACTGAGCTACCTAGGTACTCTAAGCCATTTTTATCATAAAAAATAATATCTAGCAACTCACTATGGCATAGTTTTACAAATAGTTTTTAGGAGACAATCCCTCCACTATTAATTAGCTATATGCAGTTGGGCAGGTGATTTAACCTTCTTGAGCTAAGGTTCCTCATATATAAAATTGAGTGATCATACAGAGAAATTGTTCACATAAAACTCTGTATCCCTGTAATGGTCTCTAATGGTTTTATGATCTTGGGATAGTGAACAATTGCCAAATCTCAGGCAGACATAAGACAACAAAGATGTACTTCTTGCTAAAGCTTGGCATTCATTAGAGAATAACTGGATCTTTGCTCCAGGGCCAGCATCACCCTTGCTCTACAACCAAAGCTGAGAAGAAAGGAAGTCTGGAATACTAGTAATTGTTATTGCAGAGAGAAAAAGGAACCATGCTTATTAAAGCCTGCCCTGAGGATGACCACACATCACTTTTGGTTATATTTACCTGGGCAAAACAGTCTTAACACCTGAGATCAGTGGGGCAGAAAAGTGCATTCATGACTAAATATCTTAGAACATACCTTTTGATTCCAATAACCCTCTTCTGTTTCACCAAGAGACTCCCATTTCTATGGGACAGAAATATCATCTAAAATTAAGGGTTCCCTTACTGCTAAAGGTGGCTACATGCTTCCTATATCTGTTGTTTGAAAAGTGGTGCATTTTTTCCCTCAAGACTCTTTGACCCTTTCACTCTAATGAAGACATCTACTGATAGCACCCCCATTTCCCTTTGGAATAATTCTGCCTTATGCTAGTCAAATAGGTTGCTGTATCTCCAAAGAAGGTAAACAAGTGAACTACTCTGCAGCAGTTGAATTCTCTCCTCTAATTCTTGAAGTGCTGTTTGAAGTTAAGTACCAGTGAATAATCAAAATCACTGGAGATTAACCAATAGTGGAAGCCATCCTTATAAAATCTTCAACCTCTAGATAACTATCAAAATATTTTGGGTGCACAGATGAGATTGCAAGAAAAAAATATAACTCAGGTGCAAGAAATGAAGAGATAATTGACAACCAGAGCATTTGTGTTACAATCAATGCAAAGCAGCCCTCAGGGAAGGGTGTAGATACTTGGCCAGTAGTACCACTAGCTGTTACTGTGTCCTAACTTGCACATAGCATCCAGTCAAAGCTTTGGGTTGATCAAAACAGTAGCTGACACCACTGCACTAAGCCAGTGTACCAGTTAAAAATAGTTTGGAGATATTCTACCCATATCACCCGGGCAGCAACAGAAGCTTATGCCTGATGCTTTGGCAAGAGTAGAGAAGGGGGTCTTCAATAAGAAAAAATAGCTCTAAACCTACACGAGGCAAACACTGATCAAAAGAAAGCTGGTGTTTAAGAAAATAATTCCAGGACAGAAGAAAAGATGGTGGAGGAGTAGGGGACCCTATTTCAACTGGTCCCCAGAATTGAGCTGGATATCTACCAGACTACTCTGAGCACCCACGAAATCAGCCTGAGATGTAAGATCTGTATCTCTACAAACAGAATATTGCAGGTGGTTGGTTTTGAGGTACAAAGTGGGAAGCCGTGATTCTGTGGGCAGATATTGGAGGATAAGCTGGAGGGAGCCTGGCCATGGGGATCCTACACCACCGGTGAGCAACAGCCTCCTGTGCTGGGGGCTGGGCACAGACTCACAGACCGGTAATGGTGGGGAAAGGACTTTAGGGCAGCCCCTGGGACAGAAACCCAGAGTGGCGGGGTCACACATGAGAACTGGGAGCGGCTGGCAGTTTTAGAAGCACAAAGGGCAGAGACGTGCCCAACCTGGAGGCAGGA
>NW_023270415.1:76819205-76847603 GCF_011800145.1 Mirounga leonina | reverse complement strand
AATGAATAAAGAAGATGTGGTCCATATAGACAATGGAATATTACTCAGCCATCAGAAAGGATGAATACCCAACTTTTACATCAACATGGATGGGACTGGAGGAGATTATGCTAAGTGAAATAGGTTGAAGCAGAGAAAATTGTCATATGGTTTCACTTATTTGTGGAACTTAAGGAATAGCATGGAGGACATTAGGAGAAGGAAGGGAAAAATGAAGGGGGGGGGAATCGGAGGGAGAGATTAACCTTGAGAGACTATAGACTCTGAGAAACAAACAGGGTTTTAGAGGGGAGGGGCGAGGGGATATTGGTTAGCCCGGTGATGGGTATTAATGAGGGCACGTACTGCATGGAGCACTGGGTGTTATATGAAAACAATGGATTGTGGATCACCACATCAAAAACTAATGATGTATTTATGGTGACTAAGATAACATATAACATTTTTAAAATGGTAATTAGATGGGATTACAAAAAGATTAGACACTGTGGAAGAAAATACCAAAGAACTTGAAGATAGAACAATTGGAAGTATCTAAATTAAAGAACCAAAGAAATTATAAAATGGGGCGCCTGGGTGGCTCAGTTGGTTAAGCGACTGCCTTCGGCTCAGGTCATGATCCTGGAATCCCGGGATTGAGTCCCACATCGGGCTCCCTGCTCAGGGGTGTCTGCTTCCCCCTCTGCCCTCTTCCCTCTCGTGCTCTCTGTCTCTCATTCTCTCTCAAATAAATAAATAAAAAATCTTTAAAAAAAAAAGAAATTATAAAATGTCCTAACACAGGTACATCTGGGGATATCATAAGGGAGAAGAAAGTTGGTGGACAGAAAAAAAATTAAAGAAAGAAGCCAGAAAGATTGATGAAAACTATATATCTACACATCAAAGAAGCTCAATGAAACTTACGATAAAAATAAAGCAAACCAAACCAGGTTAATTATAATGAAATTGCTAACATCAGTGTAAAGAGATGTTAAAAATGAGCTAAGGAAACAAAATGGGCTTGGTGAAGCAAATTGTCATGTTATGAACGTCATGTGGAGAGACATGGCAGGAATCTGCAGGCTGCCTCTAGGATATTAGGTCAGACTCCAGTGGACAGCCAGCAAGAAACATGGGCACTCCATCTTATACCTGGAAGAAAATGAATCCGGTCTCCAACTTGAATGAGCTTGGAAGAAGATTCTTCCAATCTTCCCCAGTCAAGCCTCCAGATGAGAATGGGGTATATATAACACCTTGAGAGTAGCCCAATTAGACCCTGAACATAGGCTCCAGTTAAGCTGAACCAAGACTCCTGACACAGAAAAACTAAGAAATAATAAATGGGCATTATAAACCACTCAGTTTGCTGTAACTTATTATATAGTATAGAAATATAATATCCCTGACACTTGATACATAAGGGGAATGGTTAGAATATAGGAAAACAATTATTTTATTCTTTCTATAAAGCTTTGTGTTCAAGACTGTTTTTCACAGTAATGTTTGAAAAAAGTTGCTTTGGGGTGCAAAATTGTTCATTGACATTTTTGTCTATGTGTAGCCACTTTTCTTTTATTGCAGTAATAAGAATTGCAACTTGCCTTAATGGATATTCAGGCTTCAGGGGAACGTAACACAGAGTGGAATAAACAATATCCAGCTTCTCTGTTCACAGTGATTTCCCCTAATGTACTTCTGAAATGTTAGGTATTATTATTATTGTTATCTCTATTAAGGCATCATCTGAGGAAAGAGATGGATGTGAATTTTTCTAGTCTACAATAACCAGTCCAACCAAAATTGATCTTCTTTTATATTCAAGCAGAAGTGCATTTTATAAGAAGCTTGTATACCTTCATTTGCCCTAGGGAAACTTAAGTAGCTAAATCCTCTGTAACGTTTCTCTCTATACATAATGAGATTATTAAGGAGCCCAGGCAGTCTCTAACGTAGAAGAAATTCCCAAATGATAAGACTAAACTTTCCATTGCTCATTTTGAGTAAGTCATCTCTAATCAGTCACTGAATGAATAGACTTATAATGAGTTCCTACTCTGGGTCAGGTATTCTATTATTAGAGGCACAATGATGACCAAAATGTCTCCTCAATCCTCAGGGTGCTTACAAAAAGTCTGACAAAATATACAGGGATAGGACACCTTTGTTGGGAAGCATCAAATCATAGGAGAATCAAGATAGTATGTCAAAATCAAGAAGGATGGAAATACAATTATTGAGTCATTCCTGTGCACCTGAAACCCTCTAGGGAGTTTTTCAACACTATCTGATTATCATGACACATTTTATTAGCCCAGGCAACAAAGGCTCAAAGAATTGAAGTGACTTTCCCAAAGTCACATGCCTTGTAATGCACAGACTCAGGATTAATTCTTAGATTTGCCAGCCCCAAAATTCAATTTTTTGCCTAATCACAATACTCAGATGATACTCTCAGAGATTATAGTTATCCAGCTTCATGAAGCTTTCAGTGGCCCTTTGTGGAGGTTTTCCATGTAATTTTGCCCTTCAAACATCAAGCTTACTTTTTAAAGGTAAATCCAATATTCACAAATTATATCTTTCCCTCTAAATAACCCTGCCATGGGGCGCCTGGGTGGCTCAGTTGGTTAAGCGACTGCCTTCGGCTCAGGTCATGATTCTGGAGTCCCTGGATCGAGTCCCACATCGGGCTCCCTGCTCGACAGGGAGTCTGCTTCTTCCTCTGACCCTCCCGACCCTCCCCCCTCTCATATGCTCTCTCTCTCAGTCTCTCTCTCTCAAATAAATAAATAAAATCTTTAAAAAAATAAAAATAAAAATAAATAAATAAATAAATAAATAAATAAATAAATAAATAACCCTGCCATGAGAGATCCCTAATTCCTAATAACGTATGCTCTTTTAATTATTCAAGTGTGTATGTACATTCTGATTAATACTATGACAGTCTCATTTTTTTCCATTGGGGAAGAAATTTTTTTGGTATTTTCAGCACACATTTAGTATCTGCATATCCCCTCTTGGTTTTGGGAAAATACGGGTACTGTGGAGGGGAAGATGATGTTATTCTACTGGCACAATTCTGGAGAATCACTTTGTCACTTGAACTCAGAGACATCTGACAGGTTTATGCTAGTAAGTAAAGCCTGTGGAGTACTAGTAAAAAAAGTCCATGATGGCTGAGTACCAAGAGTGTCATAGATAGGTAACAATAGCCCATGGTGGCCAATGTCAAATAAAAATGAATCTGAACTTGGGTAAGGAGAAACTTCATTTGGGAAACAAAACAAAACAAAGCAAAACAAAACAAAACTACTGCAATCAGGAGAGAGGGTCTATTGCAACAGGAAGAATACTCCAACAATAAGATCTATAAGTATCTCAAAGTTCAAGCAGAAATGACTTTTCTTTCATGGGGAGGATTAAACAAGTCTAGAAAAAAACTGGTGTAGGGGAATTCGATGAACAGGCAGCATGATCAGATAATTGAGCAAGAAATATCTTTCTCTGTAGTCAGTCGATTTTCTGGAGGAGCTATTAAGAGGAAGTTATTCCATCTTTCAATGCCAATTTAAAGTTCTAATGTTTGCTTAAGCTTAACAGTGGGTCAGAGTTCAGGGACCTTGTAGAAGGAGAGAAGCCTGACTAAAGTTTGGTCAAGTAAAATTAGGGGACATTTTGTCCAGATGGGTCAGTGTGGACAAACTATGCCACTAGAGTGAGACTTTGCAGTGCCTCTGTCTTATCATCGGTTAAAAAAATGGGCTCTTCTTTGAGTCTTATCTAAGACACATGGGAAGCATGGTTCTTGGGAGGGAGCTGTTTCCAGAACACAAAAGGTGGGGAATTTCTTTTTCTTTTCTTTTTTTAAAAGATTTTATTTATTCATTTGAGACACAGAGATATATATATAGAGAGAGCATGAACAGTGGGAGAAGCAGAGGGAGAGGGAGAAGCAGACTCCCTGCTGAGCCAGGAGCCCGATGTGGGGCTCGATCCCAGGACCCTGGGATCATGACCTGAGCTGAAGGCAGACACTTAACCATCTGAGCCACCCAGGCGCCCCAAAAGGTGGGGAATTTCGTGACCATAGCTGTTTTCCAGGAGCACCAGGCTCAGGGGAAGGTCCACACTGTCAGTGAGCATCAGGAGCCTGCCAGGATGAGTAACAAAAACCTCTAGGGTGAGTACCTACAGCCTCTGAGGTGAGTCTGAGCAGCTCATGGTGATGGACAAGTGGCATTGGTCCACAGAGAATGTACACACATGGATTCAGAACTATAGATGACCTAGGATATTTGAAACATAGAAGGAAAGCAGAAGTGCATATACAACTCTGCCCAGCCTATCTTTTGAGTCTGATCTCCTTACACTGCCCCTGTAAAATCATTCCTACAAACTTTTTTTTCTCCTCTCATTTTGTAACAGATCACATTCTTACAGTTCTATGCATTACACACATTTTCTTATTAATAAGAAATAACTCCTCTATCCTATATCAAGAAGCTCCCTTTTCTTTATGACCCCAGGCCACACTGTTGTCTTATTAAGTCTTTCCCACCCTCCCAGCCTGTATTGACTGCCACTTCATTTTGGTCCCATAGAACTTTTCATTTATTTCTAGTGGGCATTAATTTTATTATATGGGAGACATCTGTAACTTATTGTCTTTATGACTAAATCCTGAAATCTGCTGAGGAGGTGCCCATCTTCAACTTCCTTGATACTTAGCACTGCTTCACAAAGTGCCTGACATCACAGTGTGTGCTGAGCAAATGTTTGCTGAGGTGCATCTCCTGAATTGAGACATGTGTTTTGAGAGCTAAAGGTCCAGACATGGTATCTGTTCATATCTTGTTCTTCCATGCTAGGTGAGTTGATATATCCTCAGTGATTTTGCTGAAATTATGTAGAACATAATTGCTGAATTCTAATTCTTTCATTTATTATCTGTGTATATTTGGTTAAAATATTTAAGCTGTCCAGGATCTAGTTTCCTCAGCTATAGTAAAAATAACACTACTTACATGAAACAGTCACATGGCTACACAATAAGAGCCTTCAAGTTCTAGTTATGACCAGTTTAACAAATACTAGTTGTTTATTAGGATAGTGGTATGTCTCCCTGTTGGTGTCTCTAGAACAACCTATAGCGAGTAGTTCAGATTTCCAGGGGAAGATGATATCTAGCTAAGAAATAACAAATATAGAAAAAGGACTGGCCAGCAGTAACAAGATCTGGGCTATTGTCCCTGTCATACCTCATCTTCATCATGCAACCTAAGCTAATCAGGTAACCTGAGAAATGTAAAGAAAACCAAGCCTATTTTGTTGTGCCTAAACAATTTTAGAGGATAAAGTACATTGAAAGCAAAAGATTATCTCATTTGAAATATGCTTACATAAATATCATCAAAATTATTTTGGATTAAAAAGGTTAAATTGCCTATTTACTTTGCCCCAAGTCATTTGATTTTTAAACATATAACTCTCTCTTAAAAACAGCTAGTAATTATAAATAAACATTAAAAAAAACAGCTAGTAATTTATGCAGTAAAAAAAAAGCATGCTACTATCCCTTTATGACTGTTTCAAAGAAATCATTGATTTTTTCCCAGTTGGCTAATTGATTTTAAGCAATTAGTCAGTGCAAGTAACACGTAACTAGTTAGTTAGCTTACTATGCAATGTTTCTTAATACTGCTCCTCCAAAGTCATTAGAATGCAGATTTACAGCCTCCAATGTTTGCAAAAGTAACAGCACAAGAAGGCCAAGGAATTTATATTTTTAAAGAAAATGAAAATGCAGAAAGGGGACATTCAGGAAATGGATTCTGAAAAACTGTTTCTTTGGAAATATTTTTTTTTCATTTATTTTAACTTATACCATTTAGGGAATATATACATATATACACCTAACTAAAAAATACCCATAATCTTACTATTTGTAACCATTATTATAATTTCATGCACCCTGCCCTAAAATTTATACACACACACACACACACACACAAACACACACATTTCCAAAACCAAAATGTGTTAATCCACACAACATATGCATATTGAGTATCCACTGTGCATCAGGCACCATGTTTGGAAACATAAATATCCATGGTTTATGATCTTTCCAAAAAGAGTGGGGAAGATGGAATATTAATGAAATAATTACCCAAACAGATGCATGATTACAAAGAGATAATCAGTGTGCAAGAAATCCACACATTATTCTGGGAACATATAACAGAGAAATTTGATTCAGGCTTTCCCTGAGAAAGTAGTATTTTGAGCCAAGTTGTGAAAGAGGAAAAGACTTATGCTATAATAAGGGTAGAGGGAGTGGTGCCAGAAGACACAGCCAGAACTAGAACAAGAATCAGACCACACAGGCTGTTGCACAAATGTTGACACTTTGCACTATCTCCCCAAAGCAATGGGGGGCCACTGGGTTGTTTTCAGCAGGGAAGAAATGCTGAGTTTTATATGGTTTCAATGTAAAAAAATATTGGAGGTAATCAAGAATGGATAAGGGAGACCAAACTGCAATAGTTGAGGAGAAACAGGGACATGCCTTCATCTAGGGCCAGTGAAGTTGGGGAACATATAATGAGATGAATCAGAGATGCTACAAATAAAATCCATAGGTCTTGCTATACAATGGACATGAGGAGTAAGGAAGAGGTAAGTGTTGAAGATGATCTCTAGGTCACACAGTGGGTGGACTGGATGATTTTTAGAGCTGGTAAGCACCAAATACGACCTAGATTAGAGCAGAGGAAGATCATGGGAACATCAGTTAGTCTTTGATGTGTTGACTCTGCTATGCCATTGAAACATTTATGTTAAATTGGGTCACACATAAGTTAGATCTGAAACCCCACAGTTTGGGACAGTAATATAAATTCAGGGATCATCTGGAAAAAGAAAGACAGGTTTTGAAAATTTGGGCATTGATGAGATGGCCCAGGAGAGAGAAAAAGTATAAAGAGAAGCATATGGGGTAATGGACAAAAGGCATGACTAAGACATTTACAAAAGGATCAGATGAAATGGCTAATAATATAAGGTATGTTCAATTCCATTGTAATTAAAAAAAATAAAGTAAAAGTGAAATACCTCTTTATACCAACCACAGTGCCAGATAGAAAGCAGGATAAAGCCAAGCATTGGTAAAGGCACAGGCAGACAGAAATTTCCATGGAAATGAACATATATTGCCTTTCTGGCTATCAATCTAGTACTATTTCATGAAATCAAGTGTGCATATGTTTATAAACCAGGAATTCCACCCCAACATATATAAACTAGGGAAGTCCTCACTGGTCCATTAGAGAACATTTATAATGAAAGTGCAGCATTGCTTTTGATAGCCAAGAACTTTTTGACAACCCACCATGACGAGGGAAGCATGTAAGTAAAAGGTAGTAGATGCCCACTATGGATTATATACGACAGTTAAAAACAACACCTAGATATGTATCTGTCCATATGGAGAAGTCACAAAAATAGATGTGTAAAGCTGGTTCTGTGACAAGGGATAAACATAAAATATTTTAAAAGGCAAGCAGTGAACAAAAATGAATACTATGAGAAGTCAAGTAAATGAAGTCCAAAATCTGCTCAATGGGTCTGGTGACAAGAACCAATGTCACCTTATTGTTCACCTTATTGGGAATTTTTTTCCATAAAGTGTGAAGCAGAATTCAATGGCTCAGATTAATATCATAATATAGGTTGGACAAAATCCAAAAGGATAAAAAATTATGCTGATATACACATTCACACAAAACATACGTGCAGATATGTGTATTTTCTGTGCATGTGTGTGTTTTGGGAAGTGGTGATGCTACATATTTGCAAGTATTTTGGCTTGTATAAGTTTCATTTCCTCATATTCAAGTTTTTTTCATTACTCCTAGTTTTTTCCTCTTGGCAAAAACATAAATAAAATTAAGATCAAAGACAAAAAACAAATAAAATTAAGACCAAAGTCATTAGATATGCCTATGGATAACTTTGAGACTTTAAGAAAATGTGGTATTAATTCTGATAAGGGGCATTTATAGAAGGCACTGGAAGGGCCTTGAAAGACTAGATTAGTTAAGTGGAACAAAGAATGAAGGCCTTACCTGTCATACTTCTCTGCCTCCTGTATGGAGTTACTCTGCATCTTCATTTTAGAACTCTGAAAGTTTCCATGTGATGTACATCTCTGAGGCTGAATTTTCTCATAGCGCATACCCATGGGGATGGAAGAGGAAACCAGTCCTGCATCAGAAGAAGGCTGGTGTGAGAAGGTACAGATGGTTCCTGGCTGGGAATGTTGCGTGTACTGCTTAATGGAAACCCAAGAGTCACCTTCATCAAGAATATTTCCAGGGCTGAGCCATCACTATAAATCACTTAAAACAGGAAGGTATGAGGGGAGGAGCAAGATGGTGGAGGAGCAGGAGACCTGGATTTCGTCTGGTCCCAGGAATTCAGCTGGATAGGGATCAAACCATTCTGAACACCTACAAACCCAACAGGAGATCGAAGAAAGGAATAGCAACAACTCTCTGAACAGAAAAGCGACCACTTTCTGGAAGGTAGGACGTGCGGAGAAGTGAATCCAAGGCGATATTCGGGAGGATAGACGGCGGGGGAGGGGCCTCCGTCGGCCGCTTCTGGCAAGTGATAGAACCACGGAGCACAAAATCGGAACTTTTAAAAGTCTGCTCCGCTGAGGGACGTCACTCTGGTGGCTAAGCGGGGGGTGGAACCCTCCGGGACAGTGTGGTCTCAGGACCCTCGGGGTCACAGAAAGACCGGGGGGGCCTGAGTGCGGCAGAGCTCCCAGGGATCAGAGCGGGGAAGCCGGCTGCAGAGGCGGAGCCCAGGCGCGGGCTCTCAGCTCGGGGTGGCCATAGACCGTGATCCGCGGCCCAGTCGGGCCCCTGCTCCTCCAGCAGGGACCCCACAAGCGGCAGATCCGGGGAGACTCACCTTCCCTCCCCGGGAGGAGCTGCGCGGGAGTGCACCGCAGGGATCTGCTGGGTTTGGAGACTCCACCCGGGGTCGGGGGCCAGAGAGAGAAACGCACGGTCACAGGCCAGAGACTGGGGAGACGGGAGTGACAGACGGCTTTTCTCTGGGGGCGCACTGAGGAGCGGGGCCCCGAGTTCTCGGCTCCTCCGGGGCGGAGATTGGGAGGCCGCCATCTTCACTCTCCGCCTCCAAAGGTACGGAAAGCTTGCAGGGAACAAAAACTCCTGAGAGCAAACCCGAGCAGGTTACTTGGTCCAGACCCAGCAAGGGCGGGGCAATTCTGCCTCTGACAAAGACATTTGGGAACCGCGGCAACAGGCCCCTCCCCCAGAAGATCAGCGAGAACAGCCAGCCAAGACCAAGTTTACTGACCTATGAGAACAGCAGAACTCCAGCACTAGGGAAATAATGCACATAGAATTCATGGCTTTTTTACCATGATTCTTTAGTCTTTCAAAGTTAATTTTTTTAACTGTCTTTTCTTTTCTTTCTTTTTTTTTTTTTTGAATTTTTCATTTTCCCCTTTTCAACCAACATTTTATCAGTCCCTTTTTTAAAAAAAATATTTTTTATTTTTCATTTTTAGAGCCATATATTATCCCTTCATAGTAGTTACCCTTATTTTTGGTATATGTATAAAGGTTGTTCTCTCTTTAAAATTTTGAGATACAGTTTCTTCTAACAGATCAAAATATACCCTAAATCTCTAGTGTATGTCTTTGTTCTAGTCTCCTGACTGATCACATTCTCTCCCTTTTTTTCTTTTTTTTTTTAAATCCTCTTCTTTTTTCAACAACTTCTTCTCAATTCCTTTTATAAATCTTTTATACTTTTCATCTTTACAGTCATATTCCATCCTTTCATCGTATTAACCCTTATTTTTGTACATATATAAGTTTTTCTTTCTTTAAAATTTTGGGAGGCACTTTCTTCTAACAGACCAAAATACACCCAAAATCTAGTGTAGGGCACTGATCTATGCACCAGCCTGATCATATTTAATCATATTCTGTTTTTGTTTTGTTTTGTTTTGTTTGTTATTATCTTTTTCTTTTTTTTTCTTTTTCTTTTTTCTTTCTTTCCCTTTCTTTTCCCCAGGTTTCAGGTCTTTTCTGATTTGTTTACTGTATATAAAGAATATCCTACTAAAGAATGAATGAGTCAACCAGGAAATTAAAGAAGAATTTAAAAAATTCATGGAAACCAATGAAAATGAAAACACAACTCTTCAAAATCTTTGGGATGCAGCAAAGGCAGTCCTTAGAGGAAAGTATATAGCAATACAAGCTTTTCTCAAGAAACAAGAAAGGTCTCAAATACACAACCTAAACCTACACCTAAAGGAGCTAGAGAAAAAACAACAAATAAAGCCTAAACCCAGCAGGAGAAGAGAAATAATAGAGATCAGAGCAGAAATCAATGAAATAGAAACCAAAAGAAAGTAGAACAGATCAATGAAACTAGGAGCTGGTTCTTTGAAAGAATTAACAAGATTGATAAAACCCTGGCCAGACTTATCAAAAAGAAAAATGACCCAAATCAATAAAATCATGAATGAAAGAGGAGAGATCACAACCAACACCAAAGAAATACAAACAATTATAAGAACATATTATGAGCAAACTCTATGCCAGCAAATTAGGTAACCTGGAAGAAATGGATGCATTCCTAGAGATGTATCAACTACCAAAATTGAACCAGTAAGAAATAGAAAACCTGAACAGACGTATAACCACTAAGGAAGTTGAAGCAGTCATCAAACATCCCGACAAACAAAAGCCCAGGGCCAGATGGCTTCCCAGGGGATTTCTACCAAACATTTAAAGAAGAATTAATACCTATCCTTCTGAAACTGTTCTAAAAAATAGAAATGGAAGCAAAACTTCCAAACTCGTTTTATGAGGCCACCATTGCCTTGATCCCCAAACCAAAGACCCCATCAAAAAGAATTACAGACCAATATCCTTGATGAACATGGATGCAAAAATTCTCACCAAAATACTAGCCAATAGGATCCAACAGTACATTAAAAGGATTATTCATCACGACCAAGTGGAATTTATCCCTGGGCTGCAAGGTTGGTTCAACGTCCTCAAATCAATCAATGTGATACAATACATTAATAAAAGAAACAACAAGAACCATATGATCCTCTCAATAGATGCAGAAAAAGCATTTGACAAAGTACAGCAGTCTTTCATGATCAAAACTCTTCAGAGTATAGGCATAGAGGGTACATACCTCAATATCATAAAAGCCATCTATGAAAAACCCACAGCAAATATCATTCTCAATGGGGAAAAACTGAGAGCTTTCCCCCTAAGGTCAGGAACGCGGCAGGGGTGTCCACTATCACCACTGCTATTCAGCATAGTATTAGAAGTCCTACCCACAGCAATCAGACAACAAAAAGAAATAAAGGCATCCAATTGGCAAAGAAGAAGTCAAACTCTCACACTTCGCAGATGACATGATACTTTATGTGTAAAACCCCAAAGACTCCACCCCAAAACTGCTAGAACTCATACAGGAATTCAGTAAAGTGGCAGGATATAGAATCAATGCACAGAAATCAGTGGCATTCCTGTACATCAACAAGAAGACAGAAGAAAGAGAAATTAAGGAGTCAATCCCATTTACAATTGCACCCCAAACCCTAAGATACCTAGGAATAAATCTAACCAAAGAGGCAAAGGATCTGTATTCAGAAAACTATAAAATAGTCATGAAAGAAATTGAGGAAGACACAAAGAAATGGAAAAACGTTCCATGCTCATGGATTGGAAGAACAAATATTTTGAAGATGTCAATGCTACCTAGAGCAATCTACACATTCAATGCAATCCCCATCAAAATACCATCCACTTTTTTCAAAGAAATGGAAAAAATAATCCTAAAATTTGTATGGAACCAGAAAAAAACCCGAATAGCCAGGTGAATGTTGAAAAAGAAAAGCAAAGCTGGTGGCATCACAATTCCGGACTTCCAGCTCTATTACAAAGCTGTCATCATCAAGACAGTATGGTACTGGCACAAAAACAGACACATCAATCAATGGAACAGAATAGAGAGCCCAGAAATGGACCCTCAACTCTATGGTCAACTTATTTTCAACAAAGCAGGAAAGAATGTCCAATAGAAAAAAGACAGTCTCTTCAACAAATGGTGTTGGGAAAATTGGACAGCCACATGCAGAAGAATGAAACTGGACCATTTCCTTACACCACACACAAAAATGGACTCAAAATGGTTGAAAGACCTAAATGTGAGACAGGAGGCCATCAAAGTCCTAAAGGAGAACACAGGCGGAAACCTCTTTGACCTCAGCTGCAGCAATTTCTTCCTAGAAATATTGCCAAAAGCAAGGGAAGCAAAGGCAAAAATGAACTATTGGGACCTCATCAAGATAAAAAGCTTTCACATAGCAAAAGAAACAGTCAACAAAACTAAAAGACAACTGACAGAATGGGAGAAGATATTTGCAAATGACATATCAGATAAAGGGCTAGTATCCGAAAGATACTCCGGAACTCAAAGAACTTTTTAAACTCAAGACCCAAAGAACAAATGATCCAATCAAGAAATGGGTGGAAGACATGAACAGACATTTTTCCAAAGAAGACATCCAAATGGCCAACAGACACATGAAAAACTGCTCAACATTGCTCAGCATCAGGGAAATCCAAATCAAAACCTCATTGAGATATCACCTCACACCAGTCAGAATGGCTAAAATCAACAAGTCAGGAAATGACAGATGTTGGCAGGGATGTGGAGAAAGGGGAACCCTCCTACACTGTTGGTGGGAATGTAAGCTGGTGCAGCCACTCTGGAAAACAGTATGGAGGTTCCTCAAAAAGTTGAAAATAGAGCTACCATACGATCCAGCAATTGCACTACTGGGTATTTACCCCAAAGATACAAATATAGGGATCCAAAGGGGTACGTGCACCCCGATGTTTATAGCAGCAATGTCCACAATAGCCAAACTGTGGAAAGAGCCAAGATGTCCATCGACAGATGAATGGATAAAGAAGATGTGGTATATATATACAATGGAATATTATTCAGCCATCAAAAGGAATAAAATCTTGCCATTTGCAACGATGTGGATGGAACTGGAGAGTGTTATGCTGAGCAAAATAAGTCAATCAGAGAAAGACATGTATTATATGACCTCACTGATATGAGGAATTCTTAATCTCAGGAAACAAACTGAACATTGATGGAGTGGTGGGGGGTGGGAGTGATAGGGCGGCTGGGTGATAGACACTGGGGAGGGTATGTGCTATGGTGAGCACTGTGAATTGTGCAAGACTGTTGAATCACAGATCTGTACCTCTGAAACAAATAATACATTATATGTTAAAAAGAAGAAGAAGAAGAAGAAGATAGCAGGAAGGCAAGAATGAAGGGGGGGAAATCGGAGGGAGAGACGAACCATGAGAGACGATGGACTCTGAAAAACAAACTGAGGGTTCTAGAGGGGAGGGGGGTGGGAGGATGGGTTAGTCTGGTGATGGGTATTAAAGAGGGCACGTTCTGCATGGAGCACTGGGTGTTATACACAAATAATGAATCATGGAACACTACATTAAAAACTAATGATGTAATGTATGGTGATTAACATAACAATAAAAAATGGAAGGTATGATTCAGGAGCAAGAAAAAATAAATAAATTGCTTAAAACAAAGAAGCATGCTGAGAAACATTAAATCTTTAAACTAGATATGTAGACTTTGGTGGGATAAAGTTCTGGCAAGTGGAATAAATTCAGGAGGACCTTTCACACTCTACTCAACTTACAGTGTTGACTTTAACTCTAGTTTCACAAACCTGGAGACACACTTTTATAGTTAAGTTCTCAATTTATCAAGCAGAAAAAACGCATCTCAGATGCCCACCGAATGACTCATTACTGCTACCTGTTATTATTTAGGATTCATCCCATGGATGAAAGCTCCTAGTACAATGAATGATGGAACACAATAAATAATTGCTTCCCCGCTACCTTTGGCAAAATATATCAGCCAAGTATGTTTTGAAATCCAATACCCTAATTTTATTACTTATTAATTTGTGCAAAGTCATTAGTTGTGATGGGTTTCCCTAAAATTAATGTTATTTAATATGCCTAATCTGGATAATTTAATTGTTAAGTTTTGAACTAGCTTTAAAAATGGCTGAGTTGCTGAAATGCAGGTATGATTCATGTCCACATGCAAGTTAAGACATGACAGTGTCCACTGTGGGTCCTGTATCTAAATAACTGGATGTGGGGCGCCTGGGTGGCTCAGATGGTTAAGCGTCTGCCTTCGGCTCAGGTCATGATCCCAGGGTCCGGATCGAGCCCTGCATCGGACTCCTGGCTCAGCGGAGAGCCTACTTCTCCCTCTCCCTCTGCCTCTCCCCCTTCTCATGCTCTCTCTCTATATATATCTTTCTGTCTCGAATAAATAAAAAAATTTTAAAAATCTAAAAAAAAAAAAATAACTGAGTGTGTGACTTTTTGTTAATCTCCTTCTCTGTCAATGAAATGTAAGATCTGAGAGAAGAAAAACCCAAACCAGATTTGTTTCTTTGCTCATAATTTTGTCTTCTGTGCTAGTGTGGTATCCCCCACACACACAAAAAAAAAGGATATTTTTTTAATGAAAAAGTAAATCAAAGGCAAAACCCAACTTATGTTATAAAGCCTGGACTTCCTGAAGGGATGGAGGCAGCAGGGATAGGTGGGTGGGATCTCACAAAAAATGCTTGTCTTAGGTTAAGGATAGAACTGGGGAGTGGAGGAAGTCAGAATATGGAGGCAGTTGGAAGAGAAATGGTAAATATCTTTAAGAGTTACCAGGTAAGATTTCAAGCATATTATTGTCTTGTTGGGACGTCTAACATATAAGCTATAATGCAATAAAATAACTAAACACAGTAGTATTAATAGTTGACATATTATTTTTGTTGTATTATAACCTTGAGTAAGCATTGAATTAGTTTCAATAACACTGTTCAAGCAAATGAACTACAGAATGTCAGTGGCTAACATAATAGAAGGTTATTTTCTTGTACATAATTCTACATTGTTGTTTTCCTGGTTAGCAGGTTGCTTTTCTCTCAAAGTGACTCAGGGATCCTGGTTCCTTCATCCTGTGACTCCACCATCCTGGGGCCTTGAAGTCTCCAACTAGTAGGCAGGTGGGGGTGAGAGGAAAAACCTCACCTGCTTCTTAGAGTCACTGGTCCTGAAGTGACACCCATGACTTATGCTCACATTTTTTTTTTTTACTAGAATGAAAACATGCTCACTGATGACTACAAGGAATAGTTTTAAAAGTTGTTCTTGTTAACGTAACTGTCTTTTAAAGGCAGCTTTACAGTATGGAGTTGGGGACATGACAATTTAATTACTAGCTAGCTTCCTTTGTTACATAATCTCACAGTGTTCAAAGCAAGAGTCCTGGTCCCTTATACGCATTATTTCACATAATCCTAAAGGAGAGAGAGAGAGGAGGTGAGAAAGTGTTAAGCCTACCACAAAGTTCCAAGTTTCTATATATTTCTATGATACCATCTCCTCCTCTTCTACGTGTTTTAAAGAAAATAATCTACATAAAGCATGCAGCAACAGGACCAGGAACATGATGAATAAGTAAATAAGTGCCATCTATTATTTCATTATTGCACATAATGCATGTTAAGTGACTTTTTCTCTAGATTGTTAGCTACTGGAGCTCTGGGTCCATGACTGAAATGCATTTGCAAATTCAATATATAACATGAGTCTTGTGGCAGAAACCATTAGCTGCCTACTAAAATCTTATTTTTTTTTTCCTTGGGCAAGCAGCTATATTTACATTTCTCAGCTTCCTTTGCATTTAGGGGTAGCCATGTGACTAAGCCCTCTCCAATGATATATAAAAGGAAACTATTTGTGCCATTCTCAGGCCTGGTCCATTAAAAAGCAAAAACAAAAAAATTTTCATGTATTCTTCCAGGATATTTCTGGAGAAATTTTCAGATTCCACCTGACTACAGTGTTGATATGCAGGTCATCTAGGAAGCCACTTGGTAAAGATAGCAGAGAAGCTGTTGACTCTGATCTGTGAATGGTCACTTAGGGGGCTGAACATTTCCCTAGACTGTTAAATGGGAAATAAATCAACGTCTTGTTCTTCAGCATCTGAAATTTTGGGTTTATTTGTCTATTTGTCACTGCCACTTGGCCTATAGTAACTACTACAATCATGACCATAGAAGGATATAAGGACTAATGGCTGAGCACATGAGCTTTGGAGAGAGACATAAGACCTCACTAACTTGCTCGAGGTTAACTTCTCATGAGCAACAGATTTAGAATCAAATTCAGTTCTACCTGTTACCAAATCCATTGATCCTCTGTATATTACTATCTCTCACATGCCTTTAGTTTTTCTAACACTAATGTTTCCCACAAGAAGCCTTCTGTGCCTTTTAGAATCATCATGGTGGAAAATATGACTTTGGTGCTAAGTTAGTCTTTTGTCATGGGCAGAACCAATGCTTAGTCTAGCTGGTCTTAACAGTGAGGTTCTCATTCCAAACTCCTTCAAAGGTTGAAGTGTGGGCAGCTAGCCATTTTATGTCCCTCCAATTTTATTTACAATAAAAGAATTTCACTCTCATTAAGAAAGTTGGAGGACATGTGGCTAAGATTTGTAGCTTTTAAGCAAGTGCCTAAAGAGTAATTTTGCTAATAAATTGAAGGAGGATGTTAGTTTAAAGACTGTTGGTCACATTGGAATGAATGGTGTTTCCCTGCTTTGGTCTAACTGCTGAATAACTAACCCGCCATGGATAAGTTCTTTCACTAAGTAAATTAGAGGAGAAATTCAATTTAATTCTATTTTCTTCAACAAATAGTTATTTAGGATTCATTGAATAAGAATATATGGGAGAGGGACTTGAATAAGGAATGATTTCTGCCTGGAGTGACATCAATCTAGGAGGTATTATAAGAACACTTTAAAGCACATACAGCTTAAATAATCTATGGAGTTTATAGGAGGAATATATTATAGCATGGGTAGATGGCACCATATTGGGTGGAGTGGTGACAACAAGAAATCCCTCCTAGAGGAAATAGCAAAATCTAAACATATGAACCAGTGACAGCATCACAGAATGAAAAAGAGATACAATTTAAGATGAAAGGAAGAGCAAGAACAAAGGCATGGAAGGGAGAGGAGCAGGAGCTTCCCATAGGAAGAGGAAGGAGTTTGGGTGGCTTAAGAGTGGGGCATCTGAAAGAGTGATAAGGGGCGAAGAGGACTTTAACAGTTGGTTGCTACAAAAAAATGAAGGTCCATGTCTGCCAACGTAAAATAATTTAAATTATAGTTTGGGATGTCTGAGGGGGGTCACTGAGTGCATTGAGGATGGTGTCAGTGTAAACTGGGGTGTATATACCTTACGCACTACTTATTTTATTCATCATCTGATATGCTGATACTCAGCATGAAAGGATGATAAAGGTATTGAGATATCAAACTGAACATCATAGAATATAGAGATTACATGTAAAACATAGAAGTACTTTCTAAACTAAAGAAAACTTTATTGTTTTGAAATGGGTCACTGCATCTTTCTAGAAAACATTCACTCCCCAACCCCTCTGTATATGACAGGCTTTGTACCATAAGAGGAAGACTATATCTGGAGATGGAATATAAAATGGTGAAAAATTTTAATTGGGTGATTTTCAAGTTCTAGTTTCCATAATTTTTTTCTAGCCAGTCATTATACCATCAATCTGGATAAGCTGGACTGTGCTATAATAACAAATGACCAAAATATTATTGGAGGCTATCGCAAAAATGGGAGAAAAAAAAGCCTTCCTCTCCCCATTAAAATAAACAAAACCCACAGAAACGTGAATCTGAGACCCGTTTTCCTTTCAGATGCTTTAACAATACATGAGAACCATGTACTGATTCAACTCCAGCCCAAGGTCTTTTCCAGTTTTATATTTTACTGGTCTTGTTAGAAGTAGTCACCTACTGTAGGCTCCTGGTCCACTTCTATTTCCCTTTGTTTTGTTTTGTTTTTTCTTTTTCTTTGTCTTTTTTTATGTGCTTCAGGACAGGCCAATTCTGTTCTTAACATCTTCTTCTTCTTCTTTTTTTTTAGAAAGAGAGTGCATGTGCACAAGAGTGAGCTGGTGGAGGGGCAGAGAGAGAGGGAAAGAGAGAATCTTAAGCAGACTCCCCACTGAACATGGAGCCAGACGTGGGGCTTGATCTCATGACCCTGAGATCATGACCTGAGCTGAAATCAATAGTCAGATGCTTAACTAACTGAGCCACCCAGGCTCTGGGGTGTATATACCTTATGCACATACAACCAATAAGAAATACCACATAATATTATGTTTTAATTTGTTTCTTTTTTACCTTCAGATAAAAATTTACTAGGGACGAGAACTCATATTAAATTCCTGTTTTAGACTTTTTGTTTGAACATCGTGGCATAGACACCCTCTTTTTTGTTTTATTTTTGCTTCTCCTTGCTAAGCACAACTTTAATCCTTGGAAATGGCACAAGAGAAATCTACAGAGGAACTCTGAATGGTGAGAAGGTAAGCTGTATTGAGATTCCAGGAGCAGAAGAACAACAAACACAACAACAGGATATTTATTTATTTATTTATTTATTTATTTATTTATTTATTAAGATTTTATTTATTTATTTGACAGAGAGAGAGAGAGGGAGGGAGGAGGGAGCACAGCAGGGGGAGCAGCAGAGGGAGAGGGAGAAGCAAACTCCCCACTGAGCAGGGAGCCTGACACAGGGCTTGATCTCGGGACCCTGGGATCATGACCCGACCCGAAGGCAGACACTTAACTGACTGAGCCACCCACATGACCCAACAACAGGGTATTAGAACCCTGTACCCAAGGAAGGAAGTCTCACCAGACCTGGTATTTCTAGGTCCCCTACTCCAGAAATAGAAGGTAACCCAGGTGGGCTCATTCTTGTCCCAGAATGAACTTGAATCTTTTTGACAACATAGATGAGTCGGACACCACTGACAAGGGGGATTGAGTGGGAGTCTTGCCAGAACTAAGCAGCCAAAGGAGGTCTTCTCCTTCCCTCATGGATCTAAGACTCCTCTCTTCCACCAAGAGATACTTAGGCAGGCTAATGGAACTAGAAAAAGAGACTCAGATACAGCAAGTGCCCTGGTACAGCAAGCCTCTTTTTCCCCAGTAGCTTGTTGTTCCACTGAGCTGGGGTACATCAGTAGAGAGAGCCCACCACAGCCACCAATCAGTGGGAGATACATGGGGACCTGGCCCTTACAGTATCAGCAAGGATCAAAGGGAGCCCAGCAACACCAAATAAAGCAAACGAAATAAAAGCAAACAAAAATAAAACTGCATAAGCTCCAAAAGTAGTTGTTGGAAGATAAGAGTAGAGGGAAATTATCTCAACTTGGTAAAAAGCATATATACAAAATCCTGCAATTAACATTATACTTAATGGTGAAAGACTTAATGCTTTCCCTCAAAAATTAAAAAGAAGACAAGGTATTCATTTTTATTATTCTTATTCATCATAGTGCTCAAGTTATTTCCAGCCTGTACTGCAAAGCAAGAAAAGGGGGAAAAAAAGACATACATATTGTAAAAGAAGATCCCGCGGAGTCTATACAAAACTCCTAGAAGTAATCAGTAATCAGTAATCAGTAAGCTCAGCAGTGTCACAGGATACAAACTTACCACCGAAACCAATCACATTCCTATCTACTAATAAAGAATGTGCTGTTCACAAAGCAAAATTAGTAACACAATAGCATTTACAACTGCTCAAAAGAAAATTAAATACTTAAGAATGCTTGTCAAAACATCCATGCTAAAAATTACAAAATGCTGATTAAAGAAATCAAAGGAGACCAAAGGAAATGGACAGGTACACCTTATTTATGGGATGGAAGACTCAACATCATAAAGATTTCAATTCCGCATAAAATTGATTTACAGATTTAATACAATTCTTAACAAATATCAAGCAAGATTTTTTGCAAAGATGCAGACAAGCTTACTCTAACATTTATATGGAAAGGCACAGGCCCTGAAATAACTAAAACATTTTTGACAAAGAAAGATAAAGTAGAAAGAATTACTCTACTTATTATTAAGGCTTACAATATAGCCATAGTAATCAAGGTAGTACGTATCGGAGGGGAACAGACACAGTGAAATGGGACAGAATAGAAGACTCAGTAATACACCAATGCAAATATGCTCAGCTTGTTTTTGACAAAGGCAGAAAACACAAAGCCATTCAATGAAGGAAGTTCCTCTCCTTCCCTGATGGGTCTAAGGCTCCTCTCTTCCACCAAGAGACAGATAGGCTGATGGAACTTGGAATCCATTGCTGATGGTTGGAAGCAGTAACCTAGGCTTCTGAATTGAGCCTGCAGTGCCAGTGGGGGGAGCAGTCTTGAAAGGCTGAGCCCTCACCTTGTGGGATCTAACTGTAGAACACCCTGCTGGTGTTGCAGTTTCCTGGTAGTGTGGAAAAGCCCCTCCCACACACATATTGGGATTGGGTCTCAGAACCACCATTAAAGATGAACAGACAGTTCACCAATGTGTATATATGAATGGCAAATAAGGGCATATAAACTGTCCAACAGCATTAGACATTGAGGAAATGCAAATTAAAGTCCAAATGAGAAAGAGCTACATATTGATACATGCAACAGCTTGGATGAGGCTCTGGGGAATTATTTTGAGTGAAAAAACTCAATCCCGGCAGGTTACATATGGATGTATTTATTTGTAATAAAAAATCTATAGAAATGTTACCCAGTTTAGTGGTTTCCAGGGGTTGGGGAAGAGGACTGAAGGGAATAAGTGTAGTTACAAAAGAGCAATATAGGGGATCCTTCTGACATCATGCTTTTAATAACTGTAATATAGTGGTGGAAACACAAACATGCATGGTGATGAAATTGTATAAACCTTAATACACACACACACACAAATGAGTGAAAATGGGGAAATATGAAAAAGACGTGAATTGTATCAATGTCAATATCCTGGTTGTGCTATTTTGCTATAATTTTGCAGAATGCTATGCTTGGGGAAACTGAGCAAAGGATACAAAGGATGTCTGTATTATTTTTACAAATGCATGGGAATCTACAAGTATCTCAATTTAAAGAAGACATTTATTGGGTTTATTATCTGCCTTTGAAGTTATGGCAAGCAGCAGTTTCACCAAAAGTCTGCTACTACATAACGTGCCTTCTTTTCCTTCCAGCCTTTGATATCGTGTCCTTAATGCCCCCTCACCAGCCCCTAAGATAATACTACATTGTGTGTGTGTGTTGTTGTTGTTGTTGTTGTTGTTGTTGTCATAGTCTTGGTAGCAGGCCATTGGCCATTGAAACTCAATTTCTGCTACTCTAGAATGACCCTGATGATCCACCAGCCACTATCTTGAACATTACTGGTTGCTAAGAAAAATCAAGCAGTGGCTCCTCAAAATTGCCCCATGGTCGCATGTATCACTTAGGGTTGAGTTTTAAGTCACATGGCCACATCTCATTCCAAGGAGGCAGAGAGGTCTCCTGCTATTTTGTGCTTGCAACAAGGAGAACTGGAAATATTTGGTAAATAACTCATTCACTACCCCAAGTAGAATAATTTTGGGTTGTATGTTTGTCTTATGATTGTGACAATCAGACTAGAGTGTCTTATTTAACTTACTAGGCCAGAACTTATGCTAGGACTAATTATTTTAACTGAACGTGATGGTGTGAGAAACACAGTGAACTGTAGTAGGTAGTGAAGAAAGGGAGAGTCCAGATTAGGACTCTATTTGAGAAAAATTAACACTGATCCATAAAGAAGGATCATTAGGAGAGAAATAGAGGCAGGAAATTTTTGGTAGTGTATGTAAGTGATGGATCTGATGGCAGAATGGAAAGATGGTGATGGTTTGGATCCTGTTGATAATGTTGAAAAGATATAATACTGGGATTGTTTCTCTTCCCCTCCTCCCCCTCTATTTATTTGTTTATATACATATATATGTAGTTACATTTGTCAGCACTACACTTCAGGCCCATGATTTAGTAATTCTGAGCTACTTTCAGGTCTTCAAATATATTCTGTGTTTCTACTCTGTGCTTTGCTGGATTGTTTCACATACCTGAATGTGCTGGCCTGGTGAGTTCTCCTGTATGTCACTCTCCTGTCATGTCACTTGCATGCTCCTTGTGAGTAGGGATGGTGTCAGACCCTTCCTTCTGCTTGCAGGGCAGGGATACTTTGAAAATGTGAAATCACTAGCTGCAGAGTGTTGAAGCAAATGGCTCATCTCACTAGTAATGAAAGAACGTGAAGTTAAGCTGTGCCCGACATTTTCTTGTAGATTTCTTGGTGTCTATATCTATCAGCATCTTTACCCAGCCTTCTATGTCTCCATTTGTCATCCCTTCCCTAGCTTTGTCATTAAATATATTCATTAAACATACAAACAGGACAGTTAGAGAACACCATACATAGAAGAAAGATAATATTTCTTGTTCAGATGCATCCAAGTTAAGACAGAAATAGGAAATCACTTTTATGTGACAGATTTATAGTGTAATATTCCCTTTTTCTAAAAAATATTTCCGTGCAGAACAAACTTCTTGTCTGTAGATGGAATCCTATTGTTCTATTTTCTATGGAAATAAAATTAATGGCTTATAAAAATCTCAATAAGTGGACAGCAAATGGTGGGGAATGCATAGAGGAATTCTATTTGGATGAATCTGAGTAAACATGATGGGGTAGGGCTTGTGGTTTAGACTGGGGATGGTTGGGCTGGGCTCAGCCTGGGTCTGTCATCTAGAATAGCAGGGTGCAGACAGTGAAAAAGGGAGCCAAGTCAAGACCAACATCATCCAAGGAACCAGGATGAAGCTACAAGAAGCAAACACTGCATAAGGCAAGTGTCTGAATGTCCATTATCATATCATAAGGGATAGCAGCTGGTGAGACAAAACTTCTCCTGATTTAGCCTGAGTTAAAGGGCAGCCAGGGACCCCACCCACAGGACCTGGCTGCAGGGCTTTGGGCATTTCTGTGCAGGGGAAGATGTATGCCAACTTTAAAGGAACAGGGCAAAGCTGAAGAGAAATCAGTGCAGTCTGTGTTTTAAAAATTTTTAAATAATAATAATATTGAGTTCCTACTCAGAGTAGAATTGTGTTAGACATGGAAATGCCAAAAGGTAAAGTACATTGACTGAGTTTGCAGAGTGAAATGAAATGGGGAATCCAATTTGATCATGTACCAAAAAATGCTACCAATACTCTGCAAGGGCAGACTAGGGACATACAAGATATATGTCCCATGAACTTGGTGAGGCAGAAAGAGCAGAGTGGAGGGGTCTGTTACAGGGAGGCAATGCCACAGAAACCACGCTCCAGGTAAACAAACCCCCCCACACTCTTTCCAGAGAGCCTTCTCTCAGGCTGAAGAGGAAAAAGAGAAGGCCCCTTTAATCATATATGGAAGCCCCTCAGAAGTTACCCCAACTGGGAACTGACAAACATTTTCTGAGCCACCTTCTCAAATAACCCCAATATGAAAATGTTATACACAAAGGTTCTTTTCAGTCAAACTTATAAGGAAAAAAAGTTATAGCCTGTATAGCTAGTGTATTAGGGTATAGTTGTATTAAATCATATAAAATAGGACAAAATTTAATGTTGTGATAAAATGCTCATGATTTTGTAATAAAAACAGGATCTAACATACAGGTATACAATGTTCACTACTATAAAAAAATAACAAAATAAAATTCAAACAAAAAAAGGTGCAAATAAAAAATTCCAATGTCAATGCAATGAACAACACTATCCAATAAGATATTTTGAGATGGAAAATCTGTGCTGTCCAATACAGTAGCCGTTGACAACAGGTGGTTCCCGAGGAGCAGAATGTAGCTATTAATAGGATTAATTCAAATGCGATTTTACGTTTAATTTACTTTTTGGATTTTATTTAACATGGGCGGTGGCTACAGTACTAGACAGCACAGGTATATTTTTAATAATGCATGATTTTTCCCTCACCAATTATGTGGAGATGGAACTTGAGAAGATACATCCACTTGTGTGTGAATGGAGACAAATGAATTATAGAGCCAATGTTATTGATCTATGATGGAGAGTAAATGAAAAATGCATGAACCAGTGATCACTTAGGAGATGCTTAGCAAGTAGGAATCATTTTATAAATAGCAATAGTTACACTTCTGAAGTTACGGATATTATTATTCCATGAAGGTAAAACACCATGTCCCCTAATGCAGAAGCATGTGAGCTCATGACAGCATTTGGGAAATGGCCTGTCCTTTTATCATTGTAATTTTAGTATTTGGTTATCTCCATTTTAAAATAGTCCTGGAGAAGGGCACCTGGGTGGCTCAGCTGGTTAAGCATCCAACTCTTGATTTCAGCTTGGGTTGTGCTCTTGGGGTCATGGGATTGAGCCCTGCGTTGGGCTCCATGCTCAGTGTGGAGTCTGCTTGAGATTCTCTCCCTCCTTCTAACTCTGTCCCTCCCCCAGCTTGCACTCTCCCTCTCTCTTTCCTTCTCTCTCTCTCAATAAATAAATAAATAAAATCTTTAAAAAAAATAATGCCCTCTCTAGACTATATGGATGAATCAGACATATTTGGCCAAATGTATTGAGTAATCCTTAGTTTAGAGATGCAGAGAGTGTGATATGAGGCCACATACCTTGTCTCACTAGACATAAGGGCACTTCTTTTGTAAGGTGAGGAGAGGAGACAAAAGTTGAAGGAAGGAGCAATACAGTGAAATGAGAAGAAATATAAAATCCCTCCAACTCATTGCTGGAGCCCTATTTCCCTCCTCTAAGTTCCACCCAGATGTTCCCCAAATCATGCTTTAATTCTCCTTCCTGTCTTCTCTGAAATTGGTGTAGCTGTCTCTGAGGGTCCAGGTATTCCTTATCCTCAGCCCAAATTCAATCTCAGAGAGTACTACAGGTCTATTAAGGAAGGAAAACGGATGGGGGAGCAAATGCCTGACCTAACCAAGGAATGGGACTGTCAAATGGCTGTGCCTTCTGCAGTATTTCTCTGATGTTTTATTAATGTGCTGGCTACATTTTAATTAACAAAATCCTTTATTGTACAGGTGCCCTGGGGCTGTTTAAGAAAAGGGCATGGTTTTAAAAGTCTACAGAGTAGATAAATAAGCAAATATTGCCTCAGACAGCATTTCCTTAAATGTACCAGTAATAGGTATTAATTACTGGATTGGGATTTTACAGACACAATCTAAGCAATCGGGATTGCTTCAAGGACAAAAATGATCAAACTGGAAAGCATTTAAGAGGGAAATATGGAAGCAGTGGGGGAAGTCAATTACCCTGCAATGAGTGAAATATATGGAAGTTTCAAGAAATTTGAGATTACTTTCTCAGTTTGGGTTCTCCCAGAAGCAAACTCCGAGACAAGAACCTGAGGGGCAGTAGTTTACTTGTGAATTTATCTCAAGAATTACCAGTAGTTGAATGGGAAACTGAGATAAGGAAAGAAAAATGTCAATGAAATTTGCAAAATTATCCAGTAGCCACCATGGGCAACTGAAGCAAATTCCCACTGGGAAATGCTGACAGACATCATGGAACAAGCCTGAGTTTTCCCAATGTAAGGATAAGGACACGGGTGGATATTTCCACTATTTCCCATGTGCCCATGGATGAAGGCTTCATCTCCAGAAGTTATTAATCCTCTGGCACTTAGAGCTTGCCCTGTACGTAAACCCAGTGTGATCCCCAGAGAAAGACACAGACAGAGGTTGGCAGCAAGTGCCTTTTGCCACGTGAAGGTGGATGGTCAGATGACTCAGCTAGATACCAGCAGCATCTGCTTCTGTTAAAATAGACCTTTTTTGGGGGGAAAATAAACATTTCAGATTTTTGGCACCGATCACTTCTGATTGTAGAAAGTACACCCACTCTGAAATCCGAGAATTCTGAATTTGAACCTTCAGTCTATACTCTTCAATAGGTGACCTTAGATCTTCTGCAATAGCTTTATACATCCTTTTTCCTGATTGGTCAATAGGGATAATGTAATACATGTAGCAGTAGACTAATGTTGCAAATTGCATGAGATCACGTGTGGAAAACCAACCAATGCCTTATGTGGGTACACCAAATATACAGAAGAGTACATAACAACTAATAAATAAATGGGGGATATTATACTTAATAATATTAACATTAATTCATTTCCTACATTCACTAAAATGGACAGGTTCAAAAATGACAAAAATCTGGTGAGTGCAATGTCGTGAGTTTCTAAATAAGCTTTCTTCTGATCTCTACACATGGGATTGTAATAGTGCAGGAATGCATAGTCATAGAAAGTATCGTTCCATTATTTAATAATTACCTTAAAGTTATTAAATAGCCACTAACCTCCTTTATTTACTGAAAGTACCTACCCGCCCCTATTTAATATTTGATGAGGGGAATTCTCCAGCTCAGAGAAACGTAATAGACCAGCTAAAGATGAGGTGCCTTCACTGAGACTGCTCAGATCCAGCAAGTGTTCAGAGTTTTGCAAAAAGGAGAACACTATGTTTCTTTCCTCAACTTCCTGTTTCACTGCAAGATTAATTATTGAATAGAAGGAAATGTACTATTGATCTTGTCAGTAAGTGTGTTCAGTTAGAACCAATTTTACAATATGTGGAAATGAGTGAGACCCTCCATAAGTAATGTCTGTCTTGAAAGGTGTGCTTGTCATTACAATCATTCATTCATAGATTTATCACTCATTAACTATTCTTATCCACAATAATTCAGAACTTCTTAGGCAGGCACTGTGCTAGGCTAGGGGGCAAGGCAAAACTGATAGTTCCTTCCCTCAAAGAGCACTTTGCTTTGAGAACAACAGTCAAGTAAAAGGAAGATTAAAACACTCATGATAACTACCATGCCCAGTGCTCCCTTAGGATAGGTGAGATTACCACCTGGGGGCTGTGGCTAAAGATCATAGGGACAGCTGTACTGAGAGATAGTGTCTAAGACCACTGGGCACTGAAAAGTCATCTGCTACCAGATGGGACACCTGGACGAGGAAGAGGCCTTTCCAGAAAGCTGAAAGCAGTGGGACGAGACACAAAGCAAAAGATGGCATTGTGCTCTGAGAACTGTAAGGGATTTGCTGCTCCCACTAGGCAACAAGCTCCCTGAGGACAGGGACCATTAGCTGTTCTATCCTATGCCATCCCTGCACTAGAATGCACCTGGAGATAGCAGACACTCCCAGAGCAATGGTGCAGTTTCTGCAGCCCCAGGAAGGAGGGAGGCATTGGTGCAGATGTGAAAAGGCTGCCAAAGGGCTCAGAGTCTGATCTCTATGCAAAGGGAGATTCATTAGAATATAGGGGATGGAGAAATAGGAAACATTTAGAAATTTGTCTTGTTTTAAACAAATAATAGAGAATCCTCAAAAATAATTATTATTAGGTTGTAACTATGAAAGAATTTCCATTTCAAAAAGAGGAAAGCCCTTTCTAGTTTTACAAAGAAAATTCCAAGTTTGTCTAGAGGTTGGGACTAGTTTTCTTATGGAAATGGATCTGAGTCCTTCACCAGATTGGAGTGGTGGAAAGTTGGTGCAAAATAGAGCCAGAGAAGCTTCAGGCTCTGGTTCTCCTCTACAAAGCAGGCTCACATCAGCTGTGTCATGAAGAGACTCGGAGTCAGTACGAGCACACTGTGGTCATGGGGTGAAGAGCCAAGCTCTAACTTGGCCATATAATTGCCTGCTGAAGAGTGCTTTCCGGATTCACTCCACTTCTTCATAGACAGCCAACTCTGAGACTCTGTAACTCACCATCCTTCTTCCTCCCAGCCCAGCCCTCCTGAGTGAGCAACAGGAACCACATAGCAAACACAAGAGTGAGATTCAGGACACTAACCCCCAGAGCCAGGCTCTTATCTGCTTCCATGTGATTTACACTTCATCCACAAACTTATGAAAGTTATTTTAAAGAACAATGCTGTCTTTTTTTGTGGATGGTGGAATTTTTTTTTTTTTTTTTAATCCTAAGAGTCATGGGGAGTTCAAAAGGAAGGATGATGACATGAAACTTAAGTGGGTCATTGTCTGGAGTCAGCCAACTTCTCCAGAATATAGATCTGGTATTTTGCAGAATTAAAAGAGAAAGTCAACATGCCTGTGGCCTTCAGCTACCAGCATGCTGGGGTAGAAAAGGAAGAATCATAGAAGAAAAGAAAGAAGAAAGAAAGAAAAGAAAGAAAGAAAGAAAGAAAGAAAGAAAGAAAGAAAGAAAGAAA
>NW_023270415.1:76808993-76819195 GCF_011800145.1 Mirounga leonina | reverse complement strand
AAAGAAAGAAAGAAAGAAAGAAAGAAAGAAAGAAAGAAAGAAAGAAAGAAAGAAAGAAAGAAAGAAAGAAAGAAAGAAAGAAAAAATGAAACAGCTGAAATAAGTAGGGTGAGAATTTCCCAGGTTCTGATTTACTCCACCTCCAAAAGATAACTATCAAGTCCAGCCCAGCTGTCCCTTATTTTGACTATACATAGATATTTCAGGGCAAGAAGCTAAATGCACAAACATGGTTCTGGAGCTTCAAAGAGAATATATTATCATAAAAACCATGATACAGCTTGAAACAAGCCCCTCACGAGGGGGATGGGATGACAGAACTGGATTCCTAGAGAAGGATCTTATATGTCTGCCAGCTTGGATATTTAGAATCACAAGAACATTTTGCATTTGTTTGGTGCATTTTGCAAAACACTTTTCACACCTATAGTTGATAACCTTGAACGTGGGTTCGAACTTCACAGGTCCACTTATAGGCAATTTTTTTTTTTTTTGGATAAATACAGTATAAGACTGAAAATGTATTTTCTCTTTCTTATAATTTTCTTAATAGCATTTTCTTTTTCCTACATTATTTTATTGTAAAAATACAGTATATAATACATACATGTATGTTTATTAATACAAATATATGTTAATCTGCTGTTTAAGTTTCTGGTCAATAGCAGGCTCTTAGTACTTAAGCTTTTGGGGGAGCCAAAATTTTTATGTGGATTTTCCACTGCATGGGGGGGGTGGGTATGCCCAAGCCTCCCTGCATTGTTCAAGGGTCAACTGTCCAGTCTTGTTGGATCCTCAGAGGAACCTGTGGAGGGAGTACTATGATCACTATTTCACAGATGGAAAATGGGGGTCCCCATAGCACTTTGTAAATATAGAATGGAAAATCCATTTTTTGTCACTTACTACACGCCAACCTGAGGACTAACGATCCTTAACATAAGGTCTCCAGCTTAATCTCCCAATAACTTTAAGGGACAGCTATTTTATCCTCATTTACAGATGATAGAAATAGACCAAGATTAGATAAATTGACATCTCCACTCTGTCTTCCAATGAAGCATTTGCACATCATTATTACTGGGCTTGTAATATTCTACTGCTGGGTTTCTATTACATTTCCTCTGTAATGCCCAAAGCACTTTGAAGCCAATTCCTCTTCATCTTTGTTTCACCAACATCTAAACACATTAGTTTCCCACCTGGTTGCATAATATAATGAATACTTAAAATGCCAGTATTACAATCAGTGGGCTATTTAAATAAAAATTTCTTGAGATGGGGCACTTTGTTTTTTCAAGTTTCCAGAATGATTCTGATGTACATCCAGGATTAGAAACACTAACCTTGGGCATAGAAAGTGTTCAGCAGCATAAACTTCACCTTAGTCTTGATGTTAGTCTATCTACAAAAGTGGTAAAATGATAACTTTGTGATAGGGATATTTGAAGGATTAAATGCAATGGTAGATATAAAATTGCTTAGTATATTGTTTAGCACATAGCAAATAATGGAAAAGTAGTAGTAGTATCATCATTCACAGTATCCTTGTGATCATTATGGGTGGTAATTATTTGAGAATTGAATAGATAAATTATTTGCTAAGATATATCTGTGACAGATTTGGGGTCATATCAAAATTCTATTACTTTATTTGATATTAGTTATATATATAATATATGTATATATATATATATATTATATATATATTAGTTCCACTACAAATGTACCAGCAAATATGTGATTTTCTTTTTTTTTCAAATATGTGATTTTCAAAGCTTCTCCACCCTGGGATCCTTTACCTGTTCTCAGATTGATTAAGAAATTCAGTGCAAATGGCAGACAAGACTGGCTCTAGGACAAAGGCATCCCCAGCACCAGGTCTCCAAAGCATGCAGCCCATCCCCACTCTGCACTCCTTGAGAATCGACAAGGCAATGCCATTATGGTGTGCCAGTAGATGCAGCCCAAATTCCTGGTTGGATTTGAAAGTGTTAAAGGGTACTCTGTAGACTGAGTCTGAAGGGGGAAAGGTATAGCAGACAAATAACCTGGTTTAGTGCAGATAAATTTCAGTCTTCAATAAGGTCAGAAATGAAAGGTTAATTTCTGACCTTCAATGAGGTGAAAATGAATGTAGAGAAATATGGGTGGCCTCCCTGTCTGAGAATGTTTGGAACTGTCAGCCAACAGGTACTGATCTTTGAACTTCGATTCTTTCCCTAAGCCGTAAATTGGGGGTAATAATATAATTCCTCCTGGCCTTGTTATGAAAATCTAGTAGGAAAGCATTATCTTTGGGCAAATATACAGGGGTCATCACTAATGTTCTTAGACCCTGTTTCGTATAGGATCTATTTTTTTTAAGATTTTATTTACTTATTTGACAGAGAGAGAGACAGCGAGAGAGGGAACCCAAGCAGGGGAGTGGTGAGGGAGAAGCAGGCTTCCCGCGGAGCAGGGAGCCCGATGAGGGGCTCGATCCCAGGACCCTGGAACCATGACCTGAGCCGAAGGCAGATGCTTAACGACTGAGCCACCCAGGTGCCCCTATAGGATCTATTGTTAAAAATTATAAAATGTGCAGAGTGAAACTAAGGAAGTTCTTTACAGTTCAGCTAGGCTAATGTGGTAATTTCAACATGAGGACACCAAGGCTGAACAATTTTAATAACCTTGACCAAGGTCATACAGTGCATTCTGCCTCCCAGTCTTCATGCTAATTTATCAGTCACACTGCCTCACCAACAAATGTGACATGGTCTGAGGGATTTCCTTCAAAACCTCTCACTTTCATTTTTGACTGACGTCAATAGAGAAACAAGGCACATTTTCCATAAGTGACTCTTTGCATAAAGTCATGCTTAATGTGATTCCATTTAAGTGGCCACTAAGTTTATCATACTCTTTTAGCCAAAAAGAACATTTCAGCCACCTAGATAATTATAAACCAGTCACAGTTCCACAAAGCCATGATTAACTTATTCAAATATATAACAAGTGATTATATTCTAAGAGCAATTCAGCTAATTACATTGCATTAAAAATTAGAAATAAATTAATTCTAAAAGCAAAGTATATACTCAAGTTTTCTATGTAACAGATTAGGCATAAATATTTAATGCATATGAAATGTTTGATGGGGAGTGTTTGGCAAACATTCACTTGGGTAGGAGATCAACAAATTATGTGATAATTGCTTTTGTGAAGCTTGGTTCAAGAAGTAGAGGAAACTAGAAATGAAGCTTGGGAGTTTTAGGATAGAGCATATTCTCAGCGAGCATATTCTCTCATGCCTTAAAAATTCCATTCACTTCTCTGAAATTTTAATATGTGTTTCTCTATATTTTTGTCCACATACTGTCTTTTCTACTTTATATTGAAAAATAAAAAAAGGGTATTAGGTGAAACACTGTAATCTGGGAAAGAAAATATGGGTTCCAGCATGCCCTTCTCACATTTCCTGTGTATGACTTTGAATAAGTACTGGAGCTCTCTGAATATCGATTTCCTTTGTTGTAAATTTAATTGTTTCATGATAGACTTACTTATTTTAAAGTAATATTTTAGAGCACCTATTATATAAGGCAGACTTTGTGATAGGCACCTGAATATAGAACAAGACATATGTATTTCCTGTTTATGTACATGTGGTTTCTGTTCAAGTAAGGAAGCTATATCTTTAAGAAAAATGTTGGCAAGTTATAAATGTATTAAAGTTGGAATGAGTGCAATAAGTGAGAAGTGTGACATGCTGTAAAATTATGTGCCAAGACACCTCATTCCATCTGGAGAGGTCAGGGAAGATGTACAGAAGTTGAATCCTGAAGGAAAGAAAAATAGTTGATACACATAAATAAGAAGAAGATACAGGGTTACGGAAGGTAGTTTTCTAGGCAGAAAACAAAAATTAAGAGTATTGATCTTCTTTTCTCTCAATGAGCTATTATGATGCTAAAATTAAATTAGATAGTCACAACAGTCAGAAAACTCTGACTCATTATACCATTGGTGCCAGAGAGCTCTCTACATAGATGAGGTCTTTCTGCCATCTGGGTGCAAACAGGCAGATTAAAACCTATGAAGGACAGCCTCATGCAGAAGAATGAAACTAGACCACTTTCTTATACCATAAACAAAAATAAATTCAAAATGGATGAAAGACCTAAATGGAGGTAGGAAGCCATCAAGTCTTAGAGGAGAACAGAGGCAGTAACCTTTATGAAATCAGCCTTAGCAACTCCTTACTAGACACATCCCCTGAGACAAGAGAAAAATGAATATTGTGACTTCATCAAGATAAAAAGCTTCTACACAGTGAAGGAAACAATCAACAAAACTAAAAAACAACCTACGGAATGGGAGAAGATATTTGCAAATGAAATTTCATATAAAGGGTGGGTATCCAAAATCTATAAAGAACTTATCAAACTCAACACCCAAAAAACAAATCCAGTTAGAAAATAGGCAGAAGACATGAAACGTATTTTTCCAAAGAAGACATCCAGATGGCCAACAGACACATGGGGAGATGCTCAACATCACTCATCATCAGGGAAATGCAAATCAGAACTACAATGAGACACTACCTCACACCGGTCAGAATGGCGAAAATGAACACAGGAAATAATAGATGTTGGTGAAAATGCAGAGAAATGGGGAACCCTCTTATACTGTTGGTGGGAATGCAAATTGGTGCAATCATTCTGGAAAACAGTATGGAGGTTCCTCAAAAAGTCAAAAATAGAACTACCCTACCGTCCAACAATTGCACTACTAGGTATTTACCCAAAGGATACAAAAATACTGATTTTTTTTTTTTTTTATGTAGTCTCCACACCCAGTATGGAGCCCAGTGAGGGGCCTGAATCCAAGACCCTGAGATCAAGACCCAAGCTGAGATCAAGAGACAGATACTTAACTGACTGAGCCACCCAGGTGCACCCAAAAATATTGATTTGAAGGGGTACATGCACCCTGATGTTTCTAGCAGCATTATCAATAGCCAACTATGGATAGAGCCCAAATGTGTATTGACTGATGAATGGATAAAGAAGTGATATATATATATATATATATATATATATATATATATATATATAGATGATGATAGATGATAGATTAGATAGATGATGATAGATAGATGATAGATAGATGATAGATAGATAGATAGATAGATAGATAGATAGATGATAGATAGATAGAAGTGGTATATATAGTGGAATATTAGTCATAAAAAAGAATGAAATCTTGCCATTTGCCATTTGCAACTACATGGATGGAGCTATAGAGTATTATGCTAAGCAAAATAAGTCAGTCAGGGAAAGACAAATACCATATGATTTCATTCTTATGTGGAATTTAAGAAACAAACATGAAGATGGGGGTGGAGGAAAAGAGGCAAACCATAAAACATACTCTTTTTTTTTTTTAAGATTTTATTTATTTATTTGAGAGAGAGCACATGAGAGTGGGGAGGGTCAGAGGGAGAAGCAGACTCCCCGCTGAGCAGGGAACCCGATGCGGGACTCGATCCAGGGACTCCAGGATCATGACCTGAGCCGAAGGCAGTCGCTTAACCAACTGAGCCACCCAGGCGCCCCATAAAACATACTCTTAACCATAGAGAACAAACTGAGGGCTGCTGGAGGGGGTGGGCTAGATGGGTGATAGGTATTAAGGAGGGCACTTGCTGTGATGAGCACTTTATGTGAGTGATGAATCACTAAATTCTACACCTGAAACTAATATTACACTGTATGGTAACTAACCAGAATTTAAATAAAAACTTGAAAAACAAACAAAAAACAAATGACCTATGAAGGTGTATTTGGTTTAGCATGGCTGGTGGAATAGTTCACACTGTGTCCAGCACAACCAGGACTCAGATCTCAAAGACACTGACACCTCAGCTTTTGTTGATCTATTTAATCTTTCCCAATTCTACCCCCAGAATTTTGAGAGCAGTTTCACTTAAAACATTGTCTTACATATCCTCAATTATTTCTTACCATTTCAGAGTCTAGAACGGAGGGATGAAAGGAAACCTAGCAATGAGCCACCATCATCTTTGCATTTTTTCAAGGGCTATCCTCCACACCCTATACATAAGGGGGTTCAAGTCCAGGTGGTATAGATGGAGTGATCACCAGTCTCTCAGCTGGCCTTTTTACTGCCACAATGCTATTTACTTTGTTAATTATTTTTTCTTAGCTTCCATCACCCTACTCTTACATCAACCAGCCCTAACTATGAGCTTTATTCCAAGGCTCAACCACAGCAAGGTTAAGTTCTACTCTTCATGACTGGTATTATTGGCAGGACCTACTCTCTGAAAATTCTTTCACCTGAGGGGTTGGGCTTCCTCTAAACTCCCTACTTTTGGGACCCTAGGGCCACTCGAAGCCATTGGTTTTACACTTAGAAGATGAGAGAAGCATTGGAGAATGGTACCACTTCATATTCAATTCTTAACGGCCCTTCATATGTTTCTGTTCCTCTAAAACTTTGCTCATTTCTGTGGCTGGAAGTAGCACCTCTTTCCTCTAAATTTCCATAGCACTATATTTATATGTCTCTGAAGTCACTTCTCCCAAGTAAAATAAATTGGTAGGTATATGTTTAAATACCAATACTAGATTATCAACTCCTTGAGAACAGATGTCCTTTCTGGTCATCTTTAAATGCACTATGACACAAAGTACCTAATTACTACCAAGAATAAGAGCAGGAAGAAAAATATGAGGTAGAGAGACGGAGAACAATAAGGAAATTGAAGAGTAAGAAATGATAATTCTATTTTTAAAGATTTATTTATTTATTAATGGGGCAGAGGGAGAGGGAGAGAGAGAGTCTACTAGCAGACTCCCCACTGAGCACAGAGCTGGACATGGGGCTTGATCTCACAACCCATGAGATCATGACCTGAGCCAAAACCAGGAGTCGGACCCTTAACTGACCAGAAATAATAGTTAATAGCCCCAAGAAATAATAGTTTTAAAAATAGAGCTAAACAAATTTTTAAAAGCAATTCCTATCATAAGTAGATGCTTTCATGTTGACAAAAATGGAATGTGTACTGTTTTAGCAGTAAGGAGTTCAATTTGTGTTTCAGAAAGGAAAGCATCAGGAGCTCTCATTTCTCTTCTGCAGAGATTCTCTCTAGAGAATTCTTCAATTTTGAGAATGGTAATTCTTTGGACAATGACATTTCGTTCTGGTCTGTGAATTTATCTACTCCCAGAGGTCTTGAAGTGAAGATAGACTTATGGTAGTCTTATTTTCTTCCCCTAGATAGAATCTCTCCATATCATGTCATTTTATAACATAGAGAACTCTTTACTTGAGATTTTCCAAATGCAACTAAAGGTACATGTGAAATGGGGTGACCAACTGCCCTGGTTTGGTTGGGATTCTCAGCATGTGAGATGTGGTATTTTAAAACCAGGGTGGTCCTGGGCAAATCTTGTCATCATAAACTGTGGAGGAAAACTTCATTTATCAAGCAGCCCAGAGTTCCACATAGGCCAAGTTTTTTGAGTAGCTGAAGTTTTCCACTTCAAGGAGCAAAACATTATTTTACAACTTTAAACATTTTAAGTAAAAATCTTATATATTTCCATTCCTTCTTAAAAAGAAGACAGTTGAGCATTGTTTTTTTCACTTTGCAAATTTCACAATAAAAAAGAAGTGGTCCTACAGTCCCTTGACTTAAATCAGGAATTGTCCCCAAACTTACAATCTGAGGGTCTCCACATTTAAGCTACAACTATTTGTGATAATGTTGCCATCCAATTGTCTAGGTGCCTAGTATCCTCCTGTCTCTCCTTGTAACCTGTGAGCTCCTTAGAAGGAGGATCTTTCTCTCAGACCCCTTTCTACTTTTCCCTATGATCCAGCCCTCACCATCTCAGAAGAGAGAAGACCCACCTCTCAGAGCACAGCTCAGAAACAAGGCACAATTCCATTTATGGTGGGACAACTTGCCCCTGCTCAGTATCTATCAGCTAGCTGAACATTTCTCTTTTGTAATCTATCAATGGTTGACTATTAAATAATAATTTAATGCTAAGCATCCTTTAATAAGCATCCTGTATTTTACTTATCATAGTACTCAATATCATTTTTTGGTAATTATTTACTTAATTTCTAGCTCCTCAACTAGATTTTTGGATGCATAAGGAAGGGCAGGGTTATCCAATTCCAGCTATATTCCCAGTGCTGTATCAACAGGCTTTTCATAGTGCCTGGTACATATAACTGTTAAATTAGTAAAAATATCACTTTTGATAGCAAGAATTTACTGAGTATCAATATCATCTGATAATATGTTAAGCATTTTACATACATTCCTTCCTGTCATATGATCTTGATCTTTATCGTGACCAAATATTAACTATTAATAATAATATTAGGTGGTATTATTAAATGAGTACAGAGATAACATTTTATTCTGTTGTTTCCTGATACCAATGTCTGTTTTCTACAAATACAGCTGATTGTTGTGGGGATGGAGTAGGGCACAAAGATACAATTTCTAAACTTACTCTCACATGACTCTTGGCAAGCCTCAGTCCTCACTGGCTATTGACTGGAAAATCAGTTCCTTGCCATGTGGGGCTCTCCGTAGGGCTACTCACAACATGGGAGCTGGCCTCCTGCAGAGCAAAGATTCAGAGAGAGGTTGAGAGACTGTACCCAGGAAAGAAATCACAACTTACTAGTAGCCTAGTCTCTGCTGCTGCTGCTGCTGGGCTGGGTTTATCGGCAGTGAGCCAATAATTTCAGCCCACATTCAAGGAGAGGGGAGTATAGAGGGCAAATGTCAAGAAGAGGGATCATTAGAGTGATATTAGAGGCCACCTGCCACACCACAAAAAAAGTGGATTTTATTCGAAGTATGTGAAAGCAGAAATCAACTGGGACTTGGGGCAGAGATGTAGTATAGGCCAGGACAAATGAATCTATTTGTATTGCAAATGAGTCACATAACCACCCTGAAGGGGGAGGGAAAGAAAAAGGATAACTTAAGTAACACTGAAAAATATTTTTTTCACTGGAAACTGTAAGAGTAAAGACCATAATAGCTTTGCATGTATATAGTACTCCAGTTGATAAATTTGTTTCTCACAGGAGTACAGATTATTGGTTCTAAAACTACATTACATGCATACAAATAAGGGATGAATAAATAAGTAACAAATTGTAAATAATGGGATCCAGGTTTCCTGCTGTCAGATTAAGAAGTTACAAATAAACAAGGGAAAAGGTAGAATGAACCCTGTGGTGTTGGATTAGAACAAACACATGTTTATTCTGATTTACAGATTGTCACATACATACATAGACCCATAGAGAACTAATTAGAGCTGTGTGTGTGCGTGCATTTGTGTGTACATACACAAGTAAGTATACATCTATGTATTTCCTGGCTCTGTCCCAGGTTATACTACTGTAACCAAATGATCAAGGTTAATACCAACAGTGTAAGTCATGTTGATGTCATGCACCTAACCTGCCCTCAGGTAGGAAGTGATGAGAAGAACATCTCTCCTCTCTGGTGTTCCTCCCCAAACCCATAATCCCAGATGAATTGTACAAAAACAATAGAAAAAAGAAGTTAGGGGCATCCTACAAAATGCCTGAACAAATACTCTGCAGAACTGTCAAAGTCATGAAGGCAAGGAAGGACTGAGGACCTGTGACAGATGGGAGGGATAAAGGAGTCACAACAACATCATTCACTGTGGGGTCCAGAATCAGAAAAAGGACATTAGTAGAAAACTATGAACCACCACTAGAAGGTCTGTTCTTCAGGTAATAGTATTGCACTGTGATTACTTTCTTAATTCTGATAGTCTAGGGTTGATAATGAGTATATGGAAATTATCTATACAATTTTTTTTTAATTCTTTTGTAAGCAGAAAATGATTTCAATATAAAAAGTTAAAATCCAAGAGAGGAAAACATCCTTCCCAGGTTAGCTGGCTTTCTTGAGCCATTTTATCTCTGGAGCCATTTGAAGATTGAGGTCAGCCTGAGAATCTGGTGCAGACTGTTCTGGGTGATTCTACTGAGGGAGAAAGAGCTTTTGGCGCCTGTGCAGGATTACTGAAACAGACTGGACACTAGAGGAGTCAATTTTTTATAGGATATTTATTTATTTATTTATTTATTTATTTATTTATTTATTTATTTATTTA